>NC_092113.1:7233669-7243669 GCF_045679555.1 Salvelinus alpinus | reverse complement strand
CTCCTGACAAAACCAGAACTTGGATCTAGACACACTGCTGTTCACAGGGTTTTCGCTAGGCGGCCTACACACTTGCATGGATTGACTACTTGACCTTGCAAATAAACGAGGAACAACCACTCAGTCCAGAGAGTTAGACCTTACATGACACAATGTACTGAGCACACCACATACAAAGGGAAAGACAGCAGCCTGTTGCTCACTGGGGGCGGTGACTCACCGATGTTGGGGGCAACCAGGGCCACTGGGTTCAGGTAGGTGAGCTTCATGTTCTGGGCCAGCGTCTGGGCATACTGCTCCAGCAGGTCAGCCAGCCCACCTGCCCCTCCCTGGACCTGGCTCTGGGCCCGCCACAACCCTGCACTGTCTGGACCCAGCACCGCACTGCAGCCCCGCAGAACATTCTGGAGACAGAGAGGGAGAGGGGAGGAGAGGAGAGGGGGAGGGAGAGAAGAAGTGAGATTGAGACAGGTAGCAGAAGGTAGAATAAAAGCATGAGCCGGCGGGAGGGAGGGAGGGAGGGAGGGAGGGAGGGAGGGAGGGAGGGAGGGAGGGAGTTTGAGGTAAAGGGAGCACAGAGACAAAAGGCGAAGTAGACAATGTTAATTGCTCAGTTGGTGAGGTGGAAACATCACATGGGATTAGATCAGAGCCAAGATCAGATTCAGATCATAAAACAGACAGACAGACAGACAGACAGACAAATAAAACGACATTTTCCAAACTCGACTGACGTGTCTTACGAGCACGTTGCCGGGCAACCCTCACCTCGTTGAAGTGTGCGTCCTGGGTGGCGGTCAGGCCGAAGCCTGTCTGCAGACTCTCAAAGGTCAACAGGCGGGACAGTAGCCGCTCTGCAATCTGAAGGTCATTGCCATAGAGACGGGGTGTGGCCTCAGTGACATCACGGAGCTGGTGGGCTAGTTTCTTCTCGATAATGGTGCTGAGCTCTGTCTCGTTCCGCTCCACCGACTCCAGCTACACACACACACACACACACACACACACACACACACACACACACACACACACACACACACACACACACACACACACACACACACACACACACACTTTATTAGACACCATTCCATCCTTTACAATTCCGATCAATATGAGTAATTGGGCAGCAGAGTATTTGTACCGCTGCATTGAGCTCCACAAAGGGAGGAGAGGTACAGTTGTAGAGATCCGGCTCCAGCCAGCCCCTCTCCACGTCACAGTGTCTGATAGCAGCACCTGGAGAGAACAGACACAGTCAGATACTGTACCTACTAATACCTGTATAACCCATCCACAACACTAAAAAACAACAGGGGGGATGGGGTACTTTCAAACACCATACTAGCTAACAAAGGAATGGGGTGTTTATCTGGGAATAGTCTTTATAGATCCTGAGTCTTTATGAGTCTTTATGAGAGCTGCTATCATCTTTCCTTCTTTGGAAGACTCAGGAATGATACTATCTACAGATATGCAGTTAACTACAGTGAATGTGGAGAAGGTTGAGGGACTAACCCACAGATCCTTTAGGACAAGGTACGGCTGCTGGCAGGTTGAACTTAGTCCTGGGCCACCAGATCCCCAGGGTGATGGTCTTAGGACAGCCGTCATAAATGACTGACACAGAGAGAGAGAGAGAGAGAGAGAGAGAGAGGGGCAAACAGAGTGTTAGTATACTCAATTTCATCTAGAGGAATAAGGGAATCCGAGAACCAGGAAGCACAGAGAAGATGTGAGAGGAAGAGAGAAAGAGACGATCACAGGTAGGAGGAGAGGAATCCCTCTGTCTTACCGTCGCAGCCCGTCTGTGTGACCTCGGCAAAGGGGTTGTCGCACATGTTGCACTGTCGACCAATCACGCCAGCCCGACACGGGCACTGGCCACTCTCTGGGTCACATGACCGGGAGAAGGAGCCCACAGGGAAGCAGTCACACGGCAGGCAGGAGTCACTGCCCCGCGGGCGGTAGTGGAACTCCTGACACACACACACAGATATATACACACAGAGAGACAGACACACACACCGACAGACAGACAGAGACACACACACAAAGACATAGACACACACACACACAGACAGACAGACACAGACAGACAGATAGACACACCGACAGACAGACAGAGACACACAGACAGAGACACACACATAAAGACATAGACACACACACACACACAGACAGACAGACAGACACACACAGACAGATAGACACACCGACACACAGACAGAGACACACACAAAGAGATAGACACACACAGACAGAGATAGAGACAAACAAGTCACAGATACACATAGACACCCAGACGCATACACATTCAGACCAAAGACAAGCACATCCAAATGGACACAAAGGACAGACAAAGCAAAGTCACAGACATATACAGGCATAGACATTTACATAGATATTTACATATTCATTTACATAAACATTTACATACACATTTATATGAAGAAAAAAAGAAACACACAGAAAAAAGAGAAAGAGGGAGACACACAGAGACGTGGACAGACAAACACAAAAAAGACAGACAAAAATATTGTCAGGTGAGCATTTCGGAATACCAGCACATAGCACGTAAAGTCGCGTAAAAGAGCAATTCATCAACTTGAATTATGTGAGGAAAACTAGAAAGAAAAGCACACGGAAAACTACAGTTAAAGAAACGGTGCTACTGAAAGTCAACGACACGTGCTTCTTTCCTGTTCTTGAAAAAGGATTTAAGATGGGGTCACAGTGTGGAGGGGGTATGATGGATAAGGGGGTGTCTGTTGGCGTTAAGAGTGTTAAAGGCTAATGGGGTGCGTTCAGATTAACAAGATGAAGCTGCTGATGATGCCTCTTAAAATAGTGCTTGTTTGACAACATCGTCAGCTTAGAGCCAGGATCAGTATCAAGGATTAGAGATTAAGGTCACCAACAGGGATTACGGGCTAGGCCGGGGTTACAGCTCGGAGTTGATTAGAAAACCATAGGTAACGGCGATGATAGGTCTGTTGAGGTATGTAAGAGCATGGATCAGTGCCTGGGGGGTTACGATATGAGTTGATTATCGGTAAGAGTAGTTACTGCTGATATGAGCGAGTGTGTGTGTCACAGCGAGCAAGTCACCTTGCAGTGGCATTGGCCGCTGGTCTTGTTGCAGTCGGGATCCAATCCTTTACTGGCGTCACAGTGGCAGGGCCCACATGTTGGAGAGCCCCACCAACCACGTGGACACTGGTGGTCAATCCTACACACACACACCGCACGCACGCACACGCATACAGTGAAACACAAACACACAGTGAAACACACACACGCACACACACAGACACACGTGTTAAAGGCCCAATGCAGTCCAAAAATGTGATTTCCTGTGTTTTGTATGGATATTGAACAAAAATATAAAGGCAACATGTAAAGTGTTGGTCCCATGTTTCATGAGCTGAAATAAAAGATCCCAGAAATGTTCCATTCGCACAAAAAGCTTATTTCTCAATAAATGTTGTTCACAAAATTGTTTACAGCCCTGTTAGTGAGCATTTATACTTTGCCAAGATAATCCATCCACCTGACAGGTGTGGCATATCAAGAAGCCGATTAAACAGCATGATCATTACACAGGTGCACCTTGTGCTGGGGACAATAAAAGGCCACTCTAAAATGTGCCTTGTGTTGTGTTTTGTCACACAGCGCATTGTCACATATGTCTCAAGTTTTGAGGGAGCGATTGGCGTGCTGACTGCAGGAATTTCTCTACCAACGTCGTTTTACAGAATTCGGCAGTACGTCTAAACGGCCTCACAACTGCAGGCCGCGTGTAACCACGCCAGCCCACCTCCACATCCGGCTTCTTCACCTGCGGAATCTTCTGAGAGCAGCCACCCGGAAAGCTGATGAAACTGAGGAGTGTTTCTGTCTGTAACAATGCCCTTTTGTTGGGAAAAACTAATTCTGATCGGCTGGGCCTGGCTCCCCAGTGGGTGGGCCTGACTCCCAAGTCGGTGGTCCTATGCCCTCCTAGGCCCAGCCATGGCTGCGCCCCTGCCCAGTTATGTGAAATCCATAGATTAGGACCTAATGAATTTATTTAAATTGACTGATTTCCTTATATGAACTGTAACTCAGTAAAAAAAAAAATATATATTGCATGTTGTGTTTATATCAGTGTAAGAGCTGTTTGAAAAGACCGCCTGGAATTTCAGCCTGTTTTGGTGGGATGGAGTTTTGGCCTGTCTGGTGACATCACCAGGCGGTAAGTTAGTTAATAGACCAATAAGAAAGAGAGTTCCAAACCTCTCTGCCAATAACAGTTCGTTTTCCGTTTCCCCTCCCCACTCAGGCCACTCCCAGACAGTCCTTGCAAAATTCTTATTTGAGAAATTGCTCTTCGCTAAGAAGCTATTTTGGTATCTTTTTAATAACCATTTGAATTGAAAACAGTCACAATAAGGTACTTAACTGTCACCCAGAAAATATTGGATATTGCGACAAAACAGCTGCATTGGACCTTTAAAAGTGGCAGTTCTTTTCAGTTTCACTCCCTGTCTGCTATATAGGCCACAGTGTACATCCCAGAGCACATCACAGTACCTAGATCAAAGGGAAGAGGGCAGGAAAGATCTGACACCTAAAGCTGGGAGGGATTTCACATGGGGGCGGGGGTGATGCCCGGGTCACAGATATACACTGTGTTTTATCATCACAGATAAATGTAAGTCTTCTCTTATCCTCTCCTGTGGATTAGGGCATATGTGAGTGAGGGGGGGGGGGGAAAGGACAACAAAAGCCACTTTGACAGAGCAGAGCACCGCCGAACACTGCTGCCCTGCTGTCTCAACCCTGCTTCAGCCTCAGGCACTGCTGCGGTGTACTGTTACGAACATTAGAAACACAGAGAGACATTTGGAATTCGGTCATACTGCCGGGGCTCAGTCATCTAACGTCTCCACAAGTCACAGATGTATAACATGATGTTAATAGCTAGTTGATTTATAGTTGACGCGTGGTTGACTCACTGACCTGCGCTGACAATACCGGTCGTCGTGGTTGATCTACAGTTGCTCCACAGTTGAGGAATAGTTGCTGTAGTATGGTTGATCTATAGTTGTATGTACGGTTGACAGACTGACCTGTGCTGACAATACTGTCCGTAGTGGTCGTCTCCACAGTCGCAGATGTATCCGTGGGATGAGCTGGGCTTCCTGTGACACTGGGCATTGTTCTCACATGGGTTCAGGTGGCACGCATCTTTGCAGCCCTTACCATAGAAACCTACAACACACACACACACACACAGTCATTACCATGGGAACACACCCACATCTTAATATAAAAAGATCAGTCCTTTGAAAAGGACCATTGAAGCCTAAAACAAGCAGAAAGCTCTGGACATTCGTGCGTGTATGCATGCTACACGCAACAACAGCTTTCGCACAAAAACATACATAGCGTTTCCAGAACATAGCCCTCGCTATAGAAACCTATAGAAAACAAAAACAGCAAAACCATAGAGCCATACAGTCCACGAAATCTATGGTGTTTCGCTGTTTTGTTTTCTAGGAACTCAATATTAAGCGGCCATCGTCTCAATAGAGCTCTTCTCACACCATTTTGTACACCAGATAAAACAGCGGGAAAGAATCTCCCCATAGAACCAGGTGAGCGCTTTGAGCCGTGAGCCTGTTTCTGCGAACAGCTCCTCGAAAAGAAGTCCCTGGCAAAGAATCCCGCGCCTATTACACGACGTCCTTGAACTCGCCGTGTAAGGATATCAAGAAACTGACAAAAGACAGAGACGTTGGCCTTGATCGCATACAAGTGCACACAGTGGCACTGTCCTTGCGGTGGGAAACTACTGGAGTCTTAAAGCCTGCATTTTGTGTTCTCAGAACATGTGTTCTCTGACTACGGAGCGGTGTAGCTTTTACCCCCTAGCCATCACAGTGGCTCTGGGTCGATACAACTGAATCTGTCGAAAGAAACACATTTTTATTGCGCCTAATTATCCTGTGCATGATAACACACACACACACACACACACACACACACACACACACACACACACACACACACACACACACACACACACACACACACACACACACACACACACACACACACACACACACACACACACACACACACACACTAACCGCCTCACACAGCACCACACTAACAGCAGATGTCCTTGTGTCAGTGCCCTGTGTGTGTGTGTGTGTGTGTGTGTGTGTGTGTGTGTGTGTGTGTGTGTGTGTGTGTGTGTGTGTGTGTGTGTGTGTGTGTGTGTGTGTGTGTGTGTCTGTAGTACATAGCGTGGGAACAGTGCTGTAAATGTTGTCCTGTGTGTGAGCCGAGCCATTGAGCTAATTCAACAGGCGTTGCGGCGCCTCCGTACTGCCACCGCACCGGCGTACCAAAGATGAGAGGGAATTATTCAGAGCACCCCTGGTATGATGAAACTTTGATTTGTCTCCCCCTGACACCCATTGGCCTGTTTGATATTTAATGCTCATTTGGCTAATGAAAGCCATCGCTGCGGTACGTGTCCACTGCGGCGGCGTCTTAGACATCTCCGACAAACCCACTTGCGTGTGCACTGTATTTGACTGTCTCTCTTTGTTGCCACGCTGCGCTAACAGGGAGGGGTTGTTTGTGTTAGAAGGGATGTCTGAGCCTCTCCAATTCCTCTCCTCCCCCCACGGCGCTCATTGCTTCCTCTCTCACTCTCTGGTCCCCCCCCCCGCTCTTTCTTCATCACACCTTCCAGCAAATGTTCTTTCCCTTTTAAGTCGTCTCACTTTGTAGTTTTGTACAATTTGCCGACAGAGGGATTAAATGAGGTCCTTTCACAAACGCCTGCACATACATATACACGCGCACACTCTCGCTCACAAACTCTCTCTTGAAGTATCTTACCTGGTTCGCAGAGACAGGTGTGGCGTTCCCAATCATCACTACAGCGGCTGTAGGGCGGGCAGGGGGAGGAGACACAGGGGTTGCCAACGCTACAGCCCGTCTCCACTTTGACAGCCTTGGACGGGTGGGGCAGGAGGGGGGCGTCCGGTCGCACCCCCAAACGAACCCCCTGACAACACAGACGAATTAGGTGTCAAACAGAATCTTGTAAGACCATAGACCATTATACCATACATGCTAACACAAAAGGTCTATAAGAGTCCCAAAATTAATTATGGGCAGTGGGTAAGATACCTGGACGCAGCCCCGTATCCCATTCTGCACCTCCCCCGAGCCCAGGACTCCGCCCACATGAAGGTGTTTCACCTTCAGCCCATGGATCTCATTCCCCACTATCACTGTGCCCTGGGAGACAGGGAAGAGAGAGAGAGAGATAAAGAGAGAGGGAGAGAGAGAGTGTGAGAGAGAGAGAGAGAGAGAGAGAGAGAGAGAGAGAGAGAGAGAGAGAGAGAGAGAGAGAGAGAGAGAGGGAGAGAGAGAGATAGAGAGAGATAGAGAGAGGGAGAGAGATAAAGAGATAAAGAGAGAGGGAGAGAGAGAGAGAGAGATTACTGTTAATTTGTATTGTTTGTTTCACTTTTGTATATTATCTACCTCACTTGCTTTGGCAATGTTAACACATGTTTCCCATGCCAATAAAGCCCCTTGAATTGAATTGAATTGAATAAAGAGAGAGGGAGAGAGAGAGAGTGAGATAAAGAGAGAGGGAGAGAGAGAGAGAGAGAGAGAGAGAGAGAGAGAGAGAGAGAGAGAGAGAGAGAGAGAGAGAGAGAGAAAAGAGATCAGTCCGTTAACAGACGCTCTTATTCAGAATGACAGTCAGTGCTTACAACTAGATGTAGTTAGAGAAAGAGAGGGAGGAAAGACTGAATAAGTGAGAGAAAAGAACAGAATAGATAGAAAGGGTTGGACAGGTTCGGGGATAGAAAGAGTGACAGACACAGACACATAGCCAGGCAGAGAGCCATTACACTGGCTTTAGAATTGGATGTTGGGATTACCGACCTACGGGATTACAGGGCCAGATTAGAGGCTCAGATTTGCATTGAGACGTCTGCACTGCAAAGAGCGATAGGGCGTTATTGTGTCACCCTTAGGCGCAGATCCAGGATCAGTTTAACCGTCCCCCAAATAAACCCATTAAATCTGATTTCAGAGCAGTGAGTAGGGACAATGTGGGACTCTCACCTGGAAGAGGCCGAAGTCGAGGCGGACAGTAGCCACGTAGCGCGTCTCCCTCCCGCTGCGGACGTCTCGGAGCTCCAGCTGCAGGTCATGCCAGCGTCCGTCGCTCACCTGCACCTGGTCCAGACGCAGGCGCACTGGCCGCGTCGACCCCTTGGTCACTGAGAACACCAGCTGACCGCTCACCAGCTGCCGCGGCAACACAGATACATTGGTGAGTACACGTGTTACGTGTTACATAGCATGGTTTGGAATCCCCCTGCAGGTTGGTATTACTCCAACATAAACTGACCCATTTACAAAGAAGGAAGACAGACAGACAGACAGACAGACAGACAGACAGACAGACAGACAGAGATAAACTAGTGCAGGTAAGGCAGCACAGGCGTGTAGAGACCTGGAAGACCAGGCTGGTGTACTGTCCGGCCTGTGCCTGCAGCAGGGTGCCATCCCTGGCCCGCGTCCTGAACACCAGCCCCAGGTACCAGGGAGTGGAGATGGTCACGTCATTCTTCAGGTCCCACCAGAGGGCACTGTTTCCCAGGAAACGATGTGGGTGGGGCATCACTTTAGGGGGGGGGGAGGGGGGGAGAGAAGGACTAGAGTCAGTGAGGTGTGTGAGTGTACTGTAGGTGTTCATCACAGGAGGTTGGTGGCACCTTAATTGGAGAGAACAGGCTCTTGGTAATGACTGGAGTGGAATCATTGGAATGGTATCAAATACATCAAACACATGGTTTATGTGTGGTTGATGCCATTCCAATTGCTCCGTTCCGACCATTATTATCATATGTGAGAAAAGCCTATACTGGATACGTATCGGGACTTTGGTTGACCTAATTCTCCTAACCTGCTAGGTTAATTCTCCTAACCTGCTAGGTTAATTCTCCTAACCTGCTAGGTTAATTCTCCTAACCTGCTACGTTAATTCTCCTAACCTGCTAGGTTAATTCTCCTAACCTGCTAGGTTAATTCTCCTAACCTGCTAGGTTAATTCTCCTAACCTGCTAGGTTAATTCTCCTAACCTTCTAGGTTAATTCTCCTAACCTGCTAGGTTAATTCTCCTAACCTGCTAGGTTAATTCTCCTAACCTGCTAGGTTAATTCTCCTAACCTTCTAGGTTAATTCTCCTAACCTGCTACGGAAAAGTCACTTACGGTCATAGCTGTACCGAAGTGGCATGTTTTTAGGGAATCTCGGTAAGTTTCAGTGTGTTTCTCACCATGACTGCAGTCCTTCCCTCCAAAACCTAGGGGGCAGTCACATGAGAAGGTCTCCCAACTCACTCTGCAAGTTCCTCCATTCTGACACGGGTTGGATTTACAGAAGGGCGACTTGGCACTGCAGCCTATCAGAACCGGAGAAAACCACCACGTTACACAAGCTCACCCAAAATGGCGGCTTCCTGTACATCAGAGGTGAATGCTCATTTCCACTTCAGTAACATTTTCACTTCGTTTCCCAATGACAGCAACGCATGACGAAGATAACACTTTACTGAGGTGAATGTTAGGCTTGACCTCACAGTGTGCAACAACCATACAGACCAGGTAGAGTTCCGTTGTTAGCGATGTATCCAGCCAGGTCCAGAAGACTGTTGTCGATGTGGAGGTCTTTCATACAGCCGATAAACTCTCGGGTGTGGAACGGAAAATTATCTGGCGTGTTGGGCACTCCGCCCAAAAACAAGGGACCGGTGAGATCCAGAGATCTGAGGAGGAGAAATAGAGAGAGAGAGAGAGAGAGAGAGGGAGAGATAGGAAGAGAGAGAGAGAGAGAGAGAGAGAGAGAGAGAGAGAGAGAGAGAGAGAGAGAGAGAGAGAGAGAGAGAGAGAGAGAGAGAGAGAGAGAGAG
>NC_092113.1:7228669-7231169 GCF_045679555.1 Salvelinus alpinus | reverse complement strand
AGAGAGAGAGAGAGAGATAGGAAGAGGGAGAGAGAGAGAGAGACACTCACTTCTTGGAGCTGGTCTGCTTGCCCTGAGCAGCACAACTATAGTTGCCGAGCTGTGTTCCGAAGCGCAGCGACACGGCCGTGTCACAGTCATCCACACTGACCACCGCCACCTTCTCATCAGACGGACCCTGGGCCTCCCCGCTCACACTGCGCTTGGGCTGGGGCAAAGATAGGGACAGTGAAATATAACACACACACAGAACACACACACAAACACGTACACCAAAACACCCTGCTGTACTCTTGCTGCTTGTGCTGAAACAACAGAGAGGTGGTCAAATACAGTACACACACAAGTGGGTTGTCGGAGATGGCTAAGACGGCGCTGCAGGGGATAGCAGCCCTTTTACCGGCTCCTGACCAATTCTGATATTTTGTGTGTGTTATTTGTTTATGATCTTAACTTTTTTTGCATATTATTTGTTCTATTATTATTCTATTATTCTCTCGGCATATTGTCGGGAAGCGAGCGCTTCGCTGTTAGTCTACGCTCAAATGGGATTTGATTTGAGAAAGGGGACGACAGTTTGACATACAAAGGAACGCGGCCACTGCGCCTGGACTAAGATGGCGGGGGGAACTCACAGGGCTGACAACAAGTGGAGAAGCGGAGAAAATGTAAACAAGTGCATGGTATGTGCAGCAGAGACACACACACACACCACACACACCACACACACCACACACACACACACACACACACACACACACACACACACACACACACACACACACACACACACACACACACACACACACACACACACACACACACACACACACACACACACACACACTGAGGCTCACCTTGTTGTAGTAGTGGATGTGGACGGTGTGCCAGTTGCCATCGGCTACGCCCCCAGGTAGGAAGGGGCTCACCTGAGTGGACGATTCACCTGGGGACAGATAGGTCAGAGGTCACACTCATAACCAGGGTTTCACCTACCATTATACAGGTTGGACACACACACACACAGAGATATACACCCACCTGTGGAGTACTTGAGCACCACCTGGCCCTCCAAGATCTCCAGAGCCAGGAAGTCGTGTTTCTCGTTGAAGCGTCCGTTATAGAAGAGGAGGCCACTGTTCTCCAGGGTGGCAAAGCTGTAACACACCACAGCCATGTAAGGGCGCTGTGAGTTAAAGCCATCCCTCGCACATCCACCCCAGGAACCAAGCCCAGACCCCAAACCAGACTTTTTGTCCACTTGCATGGGTGAAATACTAGGTTTGATATGTTAACAGTGATGATGTGGCGTCAGCCTTTTTCCCCGCTGTTACATACGGGCTATAAGCTCTACTACACTGTGCTCTACACATGGTACCGTATAAGACTGTAAGTGTCACTCCACTGCAAATCTCTACTGCAAGGCTATATGAGTGTGTACTAGAATATAGTAGTACATAATAGGAGTATATAATAAAATATCTGTTCCAGTGGACCTCTGAGTCATAGGATTTAGACCTGAGATCAGTAGGAACAAGTACGAAAGTGTACGCGCCTGCTACTGTAAGTCGCTCTGGATAAGAACATCCTCCTAAATGAATCAAATGTAAATCACATTTATGACCACTTCTCCCTAGCAACCACCCTCTGACCAATCAGAGCACGCAGAGAAAGAGAGGGAAGAGAAAAGAGAGAGACAGAGAGAGTGAAGAGAAAAGACAGACAGAGAGAGAGTGAAGAGACAGAGAGAGTGAAGAGAAAAGACAGACAGAGAGGGAAGCGAAACGAGAGAGACAGAGAGAGAGTGAAGGGACAGAGAAAGTGGGTGAAGAGAAAAGAGAGAGAGTGAAGAGAAAACAAAGAGACAGATATAGAAAGTGAAAAGAAAAGAGAGACAGATAGAGAGAGAGAGGGAAGAGAAAAGAGAGATACAGAGAGAGACTGAAGAGACAGAGAGAGAGAGTGAAGAGAAAAGAGAGAGAGAGAGAGAGAGAGAGAGAGAGAGAGAGAGAGAGAGAGAGAGAGAGAGAGAGAGATATAGAAAGTGAAAAGAAAAGAGAGACAGATAGAGACTGAAGAGAAAAGAGAGAGACAGCGAGAGAGAGAGAGAGAGAGAGAGAGAGTGAAGAGACAGAGAAAGAGAGTGAAGAGAAAAGAGAGAGAGAGAGAGAGAGTGAAGAGAAAAGAGAGAGACAGAGAGAGAGAGACAGAGAGAGAGTGAAAAGACAGACAGAGAGAGAGAGAGAGAGAGAGGGAAGAGAAAAGACAGACAGAGAGAGAGAAAGACGTTCAGTCCTCACGTGAGAGAGATGGAGAGGTGGAATCTCTGGCGGAGGCCTCGGAACATGATAAAGGACTTGGGGGGGAAGGAGCGTGCGGGGACAGCGCAGTAGGGCCGCTCGCACCCTCCTGCGGGGCACTCACAGCGGAACCCCCCTCCAGACAGCTCCCTGCACGTCCCCCCATTCCGACACACCCCCGGGACACAGCGACCCTGACG
>NC_092113.1:7071169-7223669 GCF_045679555.1 Salvelinus alpinus | reverse complement strand
CAAAACAGTACAATATAACCGAGCTAGCAGCTAGCTAAGTCAGGAGCAGATAGGCTACATAGGGTACAAAATAACAGCGCTATTAGCTAGCTAACTTAGGAACTGCATTTTGTAACATACAGTTTAATAATATAACCCAGCTAGTAGCTAACTCACTCAGAAACAGGTAGCTACAGTGAGTACAAAAGAACTCTGACCTGATGCATAGCTACTGGCCCTCTGAAGCTAAGCCACCGTTCTAGCGCACGTCGCTCGTCTTTAAACTTTTAGAACCCTCCCCAAACCATAAATGAAGGTTCTTTTAGAATTTTTAGCAGCGAGGGAGAACAAGTGTTAGTAAATAACACTTTGTGAGCTTCTTTTTGCTCCTACCCATGTTTTCGTGTCATGACTTGACACTTCAAACGGAGGAGGGGAGTTTTAGGGGCTCTTCCAGGTAGACTTGGCTAACAGAGCTTTTACAGCCTCCTAGATATGAGCAACGCTTCCTTTCCTAACGCTCAGCTGGAAATAGCAAGCTTCCTACTGCCTATACCAACTACAGTCATATCAGGGGTTGGCCTTTTCAAATGGATGGGAATGATTACAAGTTAACAACATCACGTGTAGCGCAAACACAGTCACCTAGAAAGAAACACACACGACAACCATAGAAAGACACACATCCATAGCCTGCATGCATTCCCACTCTTGCGCGCGTGAACACACACACATTACAGGCAGTGGTCTGACATGATTTCCGCGCTCTGTTTGTTTTAAAAGCCCTTCTCCCCCTGAGGTATGAACACTCATTACTCTCAGTGCAGAACGGAATAAGCCACACTGTAAAGGGGCTCTCTCTCTCTGCAGGCTTACACTGCATCTTTACAATACATTAAACCACACACACACAAACACAGACGCACAGATGCACACACACACACCCACGCTTACACAAAAACGTACACACACACACATTACTCTACCATATTAACAAACACACATAAGGCATAAGCATATAAATGCATTGTACTTAGACAGATGCTTAAAGTCTCAATGATCTTAACTACACATGATCCTCCTTATTCCTACCCAGATGTACAGATCTATCTACCGGGTCACATGGAAGGTACACTGGCCAAAAGTATGTGGACGCCTGCTTGTCGAACATCTCCTTCCAAAATCATGGGCATTAACATGGAATTGGTCCCCTCTTTGCTGCTATAGCAGCCTCAACTATTCTGGGAAGGCTTTCCACAAGATGTTGGAACATTGCTGCAGGGACTTCCATTCAGCCACAAGAGCATTAGTGAGGTCGGGCACTGGTGTCTGGCGATTAGGCCTGGCTCGCAGTCGGTGTTCGAATTCCTCCCAAAGGTGTTTGGTGAGGTTGAGGTCAGGGCTCTGTGCAGGCCAGTCAAGTTCTTCCACACCAATCTCGACAAACCACTACTGTTCGAACCTCATTTTGTGCATGGAGACACTGTCATGCTGAAACAGGAAAGGGCCTTCCCCAAACGGTTGCCACAAAGTTGGAAGCACAGAATTGTCTAGAATGTCAGTGTATGCTGTAGCATTAAGATTTACCTTCACTGGAACTAAGGGACCTAGCCCGACCCATGAAAAACAGCCCCAGACCATTATTCCACCTCCACCAAACTTTACAGTTGGAACTATGCATTCGGGTAGGTAGTGTTCTTCTGGCATCCACCAAACCCAGATTTGTTATTTGGACTGCCAGATGGTGAAGCGTGATTCATCACTCCACTTTCCACTGCTCCAGAGTCCAATTGTGGTAAGCTTTACACCACTCCAGTCGATGCTTGGCATAGCGCATGGTGATCTTCGGCTTATGTGAGGCTGCTCAGCTATGGAAACCCATTTCATCAAGCTCCCGACAAACAGTTCTTGTGCTGACGTTGCTTCCAGAGTCCGTTTGGAACTCAGTAGTGAGTGTTGCAACCGAGGACAGACAATTTTTACGCGTTCAGCGCTTCAGCACTCGGCGGTCCTGTTCTGTGAGCTTTTGTGGCCTACCTACTAAGCCGTTGCTGCTCCTAGACGATACCAGCAGAAAGGGCAGAAATTTTACGAACTGACTTGTTGGAAAGGTGGCATTCTATGACGGTGCCAAGTTGAAAGTCACTGAGATTTTCAGTAAGGTCATTCTACTGCAAATGTTTGTCTATGGAGACTGCATGGCTGTGTTCTCGATGTTATACATTTTATACACAGCAACAGGTGTGGCTAAAATAGCCAAATCCACTAATTTGAAGGGGTGTCCACATACTTTTGTGTAGTTGACAACTACTGTATGTACAGTATATAATGAGAAATTACTCATTGACTATACTGTACTTACACAGACAAACACACACACACACACACACACACAAAATATGCCTGAACGCTCCCTACAGGATGTATTTATGTGTGTTGAATAAGTAAAGGATGATGCTGACAGAGGAGAGAGAGAGAGAGGGTATTGAACCCTGCTGTCTCTTGTGTTTAATAAAGGGCATTACAGATGGATTATATAATGGGAAAATCCTATAACTGGAGCAGGAAGAGAAGGATCTCTTTACGGACACTGTAAACTGTGTGAACTCTTGCCATCCCATGCATGACCAGACAAGAACACAATTATGTAAGTTGGACGGTAAACAAAAGTGTACAACCCACATTTTAAAACCCCCCGTAGAGTCAATCTAAGTAACATAATAAAATGATCCCCGTCAAAATCCGTCAGTTTAAGCTAGAAATATCTGTTGTTTTGCATTGAATGCGTCTCAATCCACCGCATCCACCTGTGTTACACTTCCTCATCTGAGGTGAAAGGTGACAGAGCTAGAGCGCTGTTTGTCAGACCATGAGACGTCCCGAAAATCGGTCTTCTCACTAAAAAGTCTGTAGCGTCCGAAACGTTTGAAAGACTAACTATTATAACCACTCCATGGAAAAGGTGTTAGGGGACTCGTCTAAAATTGGTACCGTCGTTGTGCCTAGCATGTCTACCTCATTTCTACCAGCATGTCACCTGTGAAACTATAAGCGAAAATACTCTAGATCACCTTTACGCCACACACAGAAGCATTCAAAGCTCTCCCTCACTCTCCATTTGGCAAATCGGACCATAATTATATCCTCCTGATTCCTGCTTACAAGCACAAACTCAAACAGGAAGTACCCGTGACGCTCCTAATACGGAAGTGGTCCGATGAATTGGATGCAAAGCTACGGGGGACTGTTTCACTAGCACAGACTGGAACATGTTCCGGGATTCATCCGATGGCATTGAGGAGTTTATCACATCAGTCTCCGGCTTCATTAATAAGTGCATCGACAACGTCGTCCCCACAGTGACCGTACGTACGTACATATCCCAACCAGAAGCAAGGATTACAGGCAACATTACAGGCTAGAGCTGCCGCTTTCAATGAGAGGGACACTAACCCGGACCCTTATAAGAAATCTTGCTACGCCCTCTGACGTCATCAAACAGGACTAAGATCGAATCCTACAACACCAGCTCTGACACTCGTCGGATGTGGTAGGGCTTGGACAAAAGGAACACCTGTGTGAGAATGCTGACTACAGCTCACCGTTCAACACCATAGTGCCCTCCAAGCTCGTCACTCAGTTAAGGTCCCTGGGACTGAACACCTCCCTCTGCAACTGGATCCTGGACTTCCTGACGGGCCGCCCCCAAGTGGTGAGGGTAGGCTACAACACATCTTCCATTCTGATCCTCAACACGGGGGCCACTCAGGGTTGCATGCTTAGTCCCCTCCTGTATTCCCTGTTCACCCACGACTGTGTGGCTGCGAAGGACTCCAAAACCATCATAAAGTTTGCCGACAGACAACGGTGGTAGGCCTGATAACCGACAACAATGAGACAACCTATAGGGAGGAGGTCAGTAAAACAAAGGAGCTGATCGTAGACTACAGGAAACGGGTTGCCGAACACATCCCCATTCACATTGATGGGGCTGTAGTAGAGCGGGTCGAGAGCTTAAAGTTCCTTGGTGTCCACATGACTAAGGATCTATCATGGTTCAAACACACCAACACAGTCGTGAAGAGGGCACCACAACACCTCTTCCCCCTCAGGAGGCTGAAAAGATTTGGCATGGGCCCTCAGATCCTCGAAACGTTCTACAGCTGCACCCTCGAGAGCATCTTGACTGGCTGCATCACCGTTTGATACGGCAACTGCTTGGAATCCGACCGCAACGTGCTACAAAGGGTAGTGCTTATGGCCTAGTATATCACTGCGGCCGAGCTCTCTGCCATCCAGGACCTCTATACCAGGCGGTGTCAGAGGAAGGCCCAAAAAATTGTTAAAGACTCCAGCCACAGACTGTTCTCTCTTCTACTTCTACTTCCTGTATATAGCCATGTTATTTTCTACTCCCTATATATAGCCATGTAATTTTCTACTCCCTGTATATAGCCATGTTATTTTCTACTCCCTGTATATAGCCATGTTATTTTTACTCGTTATTTCCATTCGTTATTCACTGTGTATTTATTCCTCGTTTCACTATTTCTATTTTCTAAACTTTAACTTGGAACATAAGTAAGTAAGTGTTTCACTATTAGTCTACACCTGTTGTCTACGAAGAATGTGACAAATACAACTGATTTAATGCTCATTTGCCTTTCCTCTCCAAAGCTCTCTGTCTACACCCATATGTACTGTGCAGACACACACAAACACAGATACACATGCAAGCACTCGCGCACACACACACACAAAAGAGGGGAAGTGGTGTTGTGTGTTGGTGCCCCAGGGAAGGAAAGACAGACAGATGGACGGAGACAGATATCAGATGAGTACAGGCCTGGCCTGCTGTCCTGCTGGGATCTTAGACCGACTTTATTACATCTTAATCTCCCCTCTCTCTAGTCTTAGTAAAGAGCAGGGAGATAGAGAGAGAGAGCATGAGAGCCAAAGAGAGAGAGAGAGTGAATGAGAGAGAGAGAGAGAGAGAGAGAGAGAGAGAGAGAGAGACAGAGAGAGACAGAGAGAGATTGTGAAGGGGAGAAGAGAGGGGAGGGAGAGACAGGCAGGAAGACACAAACAGCAGCACGCACAATGAATCTGACAGACTTGCTCTCAGACTGACTGTATTTCATTATAATCTCATAACACTCCAGACTCCACTCCAGGAGTCGGCTGAGAGAGGCTGAATAAAAGCTCTGTAAATAGACCAGCAGGTCACACAAAAAAAACACTGGCCATATAAAAGCTCTTTAACAAACTAAAAATGCATGACTGTTGTACAGTAAAATAAATCACAAACCATCCCTGCCAGGAAGTGTATCATTTCATGCCCATGTTGCCTCTCATTTAATTCACAAAAATAACATAAATCGTGGAACAAGAGCCTAAGTATCTCAAATACCCCTCATTCGCATTTTCTGACAGGCCCTTCCCACACCCTCTCTCTCACACACATCTCTCTCTCCCCCTCCCTCTCGCACACATCCAGCCACACTTTCTCCCTCTGTCTCTCACCTGTGACAGTGATGAGCATGGGGGCCACCAAGGCTCTGTTGTTGTCCAGCTTGCGGCTCAGCCGGATCTCCCCGCTGCTGTGGTTGAGCAGCAGCAGGTGTAGGTCGTTTCCCCGGGCAATGGAGTAGTACAGGTGGTCTGACACATCGGGGTCGTGGGCCGGCACCCGGCCGATCACGTCGCTGGGGAAACTGTTGGAGCGGTTGGACACAAAGTTGTTGAAGACGATCTGGAAGTCCTGGAGCTGGGGCCGGTTGTCGTTCTGGTCCACCAGCCGGATGCGCACCGTGGCCCGGCTCACCAGGGGGGCTGAGGTGGCCTGGACCACGATCACGTACTCAGAGCGGGCCTCGTAGTCCAGGTCGATGAGGGAGGTGAGCTCCCCGGAGAAGATGTCCATCTGGAAGATCTCAGGGATGTTACCTTCTACGATTTGATACATGATCTGGGCATTGGTCCCCTCGTCTGGGTCTGTGGCTGTGATCTGGGCCACCACCGACCCCACAGCGCTGTTCTCCTTCACCAGAACCTCAAAGTCGTCTGCCGGGAAGACAGGAGCGTTGTCGTTGACGTCGAGAACCGTCACCTGGATGTGGACAGGCGTCCGCTGGGGAGGCACACCACGGTCCACGGCGTACGCCGTCAGCTCATAGAATGGGACACTCTCGCGGTCCAGACGGCGGACCGTGCGTACGATGCCCGATGTGGGCTCGATGGTGAAGTCTCCGTCACCGTCCTCCCCATTCTGGAAGGTGTACTGGACGCGGCCGTTGGCGTGGGCATCTCGGTCCATTGCGGATATCTGTAGCACGCTAGTGAAGGGTGGGGCGTCTTCACTGACGGTGCCCTGGTACCTGGGGCTGAGGAACTGTGGTGCGTTGTCGTTCACATCGTTCACATTCACCTCTACGTAGGTGGTGTCAGACTTCTGTGGGATGCCGTTGTCCCGTGCGGTGATGGCCAGAGTGTAGGTCATCTGGTCCTCGTAATCCAGCTCGGCTTGCAGGGTGATGGCTCCGCTGGACGGGTCAATGCGGAACTGGGGGATGTTGTCTTCCAGGAAGTAGGTGATGCGAGAATTTTCACCAACGTCATCATCCGTGGCGCTGATAACCACGACCGTGCTGCCCGGGGGGCGGTCCTCGTTCACGGTCACTGAGTAGTGAGCGCTCTGGAACACGGGCCGGTGTGTGTTGGCGTCCGTGATGTTGACGTGGACCTGGCACGTGTCATGTAGCGTGCGGTCGGAAGCCGTCACAGTCAGAACGTATCGGCGCTCCTGTTTGTAGTCGAGCGGCAGTGCTAGAGAGAGCATCCCCGACCCTCCGGCTGTGCTTATAGCAAAGCGGTTACGCGTGTTGCCCCCCGTGATCTGATAGGTGACCGCACTGTTGACATCACGGTCGACCGCGGTCACAATGACCACACTGGTGCCCACAACTGCATCCTCGTTGAGCCTCACAAAGTACTCTTTCTGCAGGAACTCTGGCCTGTTGTCGTTGACGTCCATCACTGTTATGGTCACGCTGGCTGTGGCAGAGAGAAGTGGGATGCCATAGTCTCTGGCCTCCACCCCAAAGAAGAAGTGTTCCACAGACTCCCGGTCGAGAGCCGAACTGACCGTCACCCAGCCGGTGGCGGAGTTAATGACGAAGGGCGTGTCAGGGCTGGTGCCAGTCAGCCTGTACTCCAGACGGGCGTTGTCCCCAGAGTCGGTGTCGATGGCCTGGATGTGGAGGATGGAGCTGCCCACGGGGGCGCTCTCCAGCACTGACGCCTGGAACGGCGTGGACACGAAGATGGGAGGGTTGTCATTGACGTCGGTCACCTGCACGCTGATGATACCTGTGTTATTGGAGAGGGGTGGCCGGCCGTTGTCCTGGGCTCGAACCCTCAGAGTGTATTCCCTCTCTGCCTCGAAGTCCAGAGGGGCAACTACCTGGATCTCCCCCGTCACACTGTCGATTGAGAACTGGCCTCGGCTGTTCCCACTGATGATGTTGTAGTGGACAGCCGCGTTGCTATCCTTATCATGGTCCGTAGCGCTCACCCTCAGGATCTCCGAGTGGGGCCGGATGTCCTCCCTGACCGCCACCACATAGCGCTTCTCGCTGAACTGGGGCACGTTGTCGTTCTCGTCCAGCACTGTGATGAAGACCTTAACGATGGCCGAGCGAGGCCCGGGCTCCCTTCCCTGGTCGCTGGCCTCCACGTGGAGGGTGTAGCGCTCGTTGGTCTCCCGGTCGACCACGCCCCGCGTGGTGATCAGCCCTGAGCGGGGGTCGATCTCAAATGCGGCCCGGGCCGCAGCAGCTGTGTCTCCTATGAAGCGGTAGCGGATGTTGGCATTGGACGGGGCATCCAGGTCAGTGGCTCGGAGCTGCAGGATGGGATAGCCCTCCTCCACGTTCTCCCGGATGGTCTCCCGGTACTCGGTGTGCTCAAAGATAGGCGAGTGGTCATTGCGGTCGGCCACAGTGATTGCCACCATGGTGGTGCCAGAGAGGCGTGGAGGGCCGTGGTCTGACGCCGTGACCCGGAAGTAGTGCAGGTCCATGTGCTCCCTGTCCAGCACCTGGGAGGTGGTGATGAGGCCTGTGTCGGGGTCGATGTGGAAGTAGTCAGTGGATCTGCTGTTCATGAGAGGGGCCATGGTGTAGCTGAGCCTGCCTGCTTCACCTGCGTCTGGGTCGGTGGCTGACATGGCTATGACTGAGGAGCCTGGGGGCTGGTTTTCTGGAACCTGCACCTGGAAGTTATACTGGGAGAAGTGAGGGTGTCTGTTGGCAGCTCGGCGAGCGCGCCCCACCACCAAAACATCTTTCCCTCTGTCCTCCTCACCTTCATCTTCCACGGTCTGCCTTCCCAAGCTTCTCTCTCCCCTTGACCTGTGCCTTTCCTCCTCGTCTTCCTGTGTGCTTTCAGGCCCCTGCCACACTCTCTCCCCCTCCCCTTTTCCTCCTGCTCCACTCTGTGTCTGTGTGAGGCTGGCCCTCTCCTGACCCTTCTCTCTCTCTCCCTCTGCCTCTACAGTTGCATCTGTCTGGGCTGTGGCTCCCTTTCTTATTCCCTCTGACTCCCACTCCTCCACTTCCTCCCTCCATGCCTCTCTGGCCTGTCTCTCTCCCTCCCCCGCCTGTAATTCGCCTCCCCCAGACCCCTCATCAACTTCGCCCCCCATATGCCTTTCTGGCTGACTGACACCTTCCTGTTGTAATGACACCAGTTTACCTGATTTTAATTGCAGGCGAGTGCCCCCCTGGACAGTAGTTAAGCTGTCGCCTGAGCTGCTGTCAACACACGCAGTGTCGAGCAATTCTTCAGGGACCAAGCCCAGCTGTGTCTGTGAGCATGGTCCGCTCAGATCCACTGACGCCTGTCTACTATTGACACCATTTCTTTCATCATTCATCTGAACATTCTCCTCTTTGTTGTTGTTGTTGTGGTTCTGGTTGTAATTTCTGATATTGTTATTATTATTGACGCTGTGAACATTCTCCCCCAAAAATGGCTGAAAGTGGTGAGCCGAATATGCATGTTTACTTGGAGAAAGCTGGGTAGAGGTTTTCATGGGTGCTGTCCATTGTGCCTGTGGTGCTGAACCTATTTGAAGGGGAGGGGGTCTGTAGAGGAGGCTTGTCCGTGGCTGGGAATGTGAGTCTGAGTCACTATCCCGTTTAATCAGATTGAGCTCCATGGAGAATGAGAAGGGGTTTGTGATAACGAGATCCCTGTGAGTAACACCAGACTTAATTGCACCAGCGTGTACCGAGGCTGATATTGTGAGAGCGGTGATGGAAGACAATATAGGCGTGACGATAGCTGACTCATTGTGAGCTGGCTCAGACTGAGGATAAGGAACATTGGCTCGAGCAGCCGATTCTGCTGCCTGTATGTCGTCATGGAATAAGGAAAATGAGCTAGTAGAATTTCTGTTTTCATTACCGGTTCCGTTAGATGGCAAACATAGACTATCAGTGATATTTGTGGTGGGGGGAAATTGGATGTCGAGATTACTCACTTCTATGCTTCCCCTGGGACCTATAACGTTGGCTGAAAGTCCTCCCCCCATATCCATCCGCTGCAAACCACAACACCTCGTTCCGGGGAGAGACCCCCAGGGTAACCCCTTACTCTCTACCCGGGGTTGAGCGCTCTGTTCTCGGCCTGCCAACACTGATATTCTCTGTGGAGGAGCAGACGGCTCCTTAAGCTTAGTTGTTAGATAAACAGAGGCCAAATCCTTATCCAGATAATTTTTGTTCACGTGTTTGTTGCCTTGTGCCTTCTCTCCCTCCCTCCTCCTGCCCAGAACCATGGCATGCCCAGGACTGGGGCGGGTATGCCTGAAATAACAACCTGTGAGGGCCATGGCCCCATCAGTAATCCTGGGTGACTGGTAACATCTGGCTGCGCTGCCTGCGGTGGCTGAGGTGAGATAGCATGGGCAGGGCCCATGCGCCACGCTCCTCCCCGTTCTCCCAATGGCTTTAGTAAACGAACGATTACAACCATCACTGGTGAGATCGATAACATTGTGACTACTTAAATGAGAACAAGCACCGGTGGCCACCTCGCCGGCGTCCAAAGCATTATTGCCCAAATGAGAGCGAGGAGGGCCCCATGGCAGCTGTCCAGGTGGTTGCTTAGCTGTAGATATTTGCTGTGTTGGGGGAAGTGGCCGGTGAAGGGTCCTTGTACACCTGTGAGAAGCCCCTCGAACGTCTCTAGTAATCCCCGACGACTCACTCTCAGGTCCCTGGTGTTGGCCGCGCACAAAGACTCTCCCTGTGTCGGGTTTGGCGGGCGTCAGACAGGGTGGTGACCGCGCGCAAACTCTAGTACTTTGTATATACCGCTTTTTGGCCTTTTGAACCCGCGAAGAGAAAACAGGTGAAACAACGCCCCTCTCCCCACCGCTGCTCCTGCTCCTACCTGCAGGATGGGGGTGCCTGACTCCATTCCACGGCCCTCTCGCACCTCCTTCTTCGGTGCACAACGGTTCAAAAGGGTCTCCGTGCGCCCCTTGCCATATAAAAGGACTCCACACCGGGAATGCTGGTTCCGATGGGAGCCGTTCCGATGGGAGACGTTGTAACGTCCACCTGGGGCAGATCACCGAACCACTGCTGCTCGCCAAGACCCCAGCTTCCCTTGGATGGCTCGGTGTCTCAGGGCAGGGTCCCGGGCTCCAACGACAGGTCCCTGCTAACTTCCCCGGGTTAACCGCGAACAAAGGGCTGAGGAGCAGGTGGAGAAGAAGTGGTGAGAGCAGGCTGGAACCCAGTAGCAGTGCAGCCATTAGTCTGGTAAGATCCTTTCTCCTCTCCCCCTTTCTCCCTCTCACCCCTCTCTCTTTCTCTCTCCCTCTCTCTCGCTCTCTTCGAGTGCGTCTCTCTCTCTTCCGTCGCCGGCTAGGTAGCCAGCTCCAGCGGCACCGCCCGACACCTTCCCCCGCGCTCCCCCGTCGCTCCGTGGGCCCGGGAAGTTGGCATTTACTCGCTGTGTTCGGTAGAACTCGGTCTGTCGGCGTCAGGGGTGCAGCAACTCTCCCTTTCATTCATATCCAACATGGCTTTCAGCAGACCCCGGTGGTACTATCCATCCTCGCGTTACGCTCTCCTCCTCCTCTCAACACCCCTCCCCCTCGCTGCTCTCTTCCTCCACCTCCCTGGTTTATTCCAGCTCGCAGGGCTGTTAAACCACCGTAGCCGCCATATCCACAACTGGAAAGCGACTCGGAACTATATCTCACTCGCATTCATATTTTAGTCAACCCATCTAAATAAATTAAAGTGTATATAGGCTATAGCGGAACATAGTAGCAATGAAGCATATGCAACCTAATGTCATTTTGGTAATAATTATAAATATGTAGGCTTTTTACGTTACATTTTACATTATAACACAGAGGGCACTGTAAATTATATTTATTATTGCACATTTTCTGTCACTTGTAGCCTAATACATTTTAAACACAGTTAGGCCTATGTTATATAGTCTACGAAAATGAATTGAGCCTCTCCATGACGTCATGCTCTGCCTACACATCGATGAGTAATTAGTAGGCTACCTATTCATTGCTTTTCCTTCGATATGGTCATCACCCTTCACTTATTAGTTTAATCAAACATGAATTTATATGAATATGACCAATATATTTCGTTGTATTTACAAAGTGGATCAAAAGTCGTTTATATGGAAATATGGTAATTTTTATTCCAAATTCAGTCACATAATTCATTCTGATGGTGAATTCTACGACCTAAAATGAAATCCCCACATTTTGGAAATGGCTGAGGGAGGGAAGGCGTGTCTGGCAGCCTTGACTTGCATCATCGGATGTGTTGTGGCACAAAATAGTTCTGCTATGAAAACCAATCTGTGTTTCTCTCAGTCTGGCTGTCGCCGCCGCCACGGTTGGAGCTGATCCACGTATGTTGAAATATTCATGCTCCGACCACAATAATGAAGTGCACAAAAAAACGCAAACCCCTCGCGCTCTATGTTCTCGCTTCTATCCTTCTCTCGGAGCTGAGAACAGTAAGCCATTAGGCGCGAGGAAGCGAGGGGCAGGCAGTCAGCCATGTTGGGTATCATTGCTCGCCTTGCCTGCACACCAACAATAATTGCTGTGAAAGTAGGTTAGGCTATACTGGCGAGCCGCCCTCTCGGTGATTAGGACGGATACATGTCGACACGCGCAAAGTCGTCTAGACAAACTGGTATTTGTGATAGTATACTGAAATAGTGGAATGAAGAAAATCCAAGTAGGCTACATTATAGGCTTTTCTTCCATGATTTTCCTACGTTTAATATAAATAATGTATCTGGATATAAACACATTTTTGTATTAATGGAAAGTACCTGAAATGTGAAGTGACACAAAAGCAGTGTGCTGTAAAACTTTATCTGTTCATAATGTAGCCTAAAACCTTACTTAAAACATTTCACAAATATTCGCTTTTACAAAATTGTAGGAAATGACACAAAAATAATACAGGCTCAGGCTATATTATGCAGAGGCCAATCAACTACGCAACATTGCTCTGGCAATGCAACATTCATTTTTAAGAGCAGTAATTAGTCTGCTATATACACTCCTCTTGGTTAATGCACGTTTCTACGCATGCGTTTTAGAATGTATAGACACAGCACCCTTTTCAAGATGCGGGTGTGTCCAAATTTAGCTGCTTGGCTCCCCTCCACGCAACGGTGGATCAATAAGCTCTGACTCCTCACTGGGGGGTCTCCTAACTGCCGCAAGCCGCCATGCAAGACCCTGCTTTTCAACGGTGCGAGTTGCCATGGGAACAGTGAAAGTGGGGGTACTTTTAGCCTCTGGTGGATTATACCCCTCGGAGGGGTTGAGTGTGCAGAGAGGGAGGGGTGGTGTTGAGGCTTTCTTCACTCATTTTGCCTGCCAGTCACATACTCCGTAATTGCATGCCCCCGGCCCCTCTCTCCTTGTCTGACCAGGCCCCGTGCCACAGTCGCCAGATCCTTCCCCCTCCCTGAACTCCTGAGCGGCAGGTGGTAGCGGAGGCCCGGTGTGCATCTGGCCTTGACCGGAAATGATGAGGCAGTAATACATTCATGAGAAGTGACGGAGGTGTGATTGGGACGGACATAGATTGACGGGTTGTCATTTACATCCACAATTTATGCTAGAGGAGGAGGACAAGGCCCTAGCCGTCCTGTCACTCAGACAGGTTGACACAGAGGGTCGCTATCCGGGAAGCCCCCCTCCTTCCCTCCCCTCTCTCTGTACAAGTCACGATGCCATATGGCGACAGCTGCGTGGCATGTGCGGGGTGATTGTGTGATTCTTGCCACAGCTTATTGGGCCTGTGGTTGCGTGTGAATAATAAGCCTCCGCACGCTTCACTGACTTGAATAGCATACCAAACAGCCATCAAAAGGGCCCTTAGCTCTCCGTGATCTCACAGTTGATTAGTGACATTCATGTATTCATTGGTCCAGACTCAAGTTCTATTGCAACCTGTTTCCCTATCACGTGCAAGGTGTGTGCTTTCCTTCCGTTCTTCAATGGAGTCTAAACCAAAAGGATGATGATGTCATTCATTATTTGGGGAGATTTGGACAGATTTCTCTGTCAAATAAACATGTAAAGCAAATAGAATGAAAATCTCTTGATATGATGAAGAGAGCAGCAGGATCCCTTACACACACACACACACACACACACACACACACACACACACACACATTCAGGTCACAGAGTTTTGTTGATAAAAATTGTGGATGGATGAAGGGAGAGTGGTAGAGAAAGAGAAGTTCATGTTCAGTGTGGGCAAACAACAGTAAACAAATATTTGACAGACTGTGAGAGTCTGTGTGTGTGCAGGGTTTATAGGCCAGCTGTGTGTCCTCTCTTAGTCAGCCAGTGACCCAAATCACGGAATAAAGAGAGAGAGAGAGGCGTGGGGGTGAAGCGTGGGAGAGAGAGTGAGTTGACATTTAAAAAAAGAGAATGAGGAAAATGAATTCACCGCAGAAATACATAAAACCTTACATATTCCCTACAGTCCCTGAACTGCTTTCATCACCATTGCTCTCTCACTACACATGCACAACTCCCCAAGCATACTCCCATAGAATGTATCAAATTGCAAATATTCTAATGAATGTGAACATTCAGGTAAAACACGGATGTAAAAATTCCATTGAATGAAATCATTCACGATAAAGGAACATTCAGGACATAAATCCACATTGGCATATTACTACCAATGCCAGATCAAATTGAATCCTCAAAATACAACGTAGAAACACAGAGTCACTGTAATAGATATAGACTGAGATCTACACTGAGAGTACAAAACATTAGGAACACCTTCCCAGTATTGAGTTGCA
Organism: Salvelinus alpinus; assembly: GCF_045679555.1. Taxonomy (NCBI): domain Eukaryota; kingdom Metazoa; phylum Chordata; class Actinopteri; order Salmoniformes; family Salmonidae; genus Salvelinus; species Salvelinus alpinus. The sequence continues at coordinate 7,209,290 of NC_092113.1, read as the reverse complement.
TCCCTTTTTGCCCTCAGAACAGCCTCAATTCATCTGAGCATGGACTCTACAAGGTGTTGAAAGCGTTCCACAGGGATGCTGGCCCATGTTGACTCCAATGCTTCCCACAGTTGTGTCAAGTTGGCTGGATGTCCTTTGGGTGGTGAATCATTTTTGATACACACGGGAAACTGTTGAGCATGAAAAACCCAGGAGCGTTGCAGTTCTTGACACTCTCAAACCGGTGCGCCTGGCACCTACTACCATACCCTGTTCAAAGACACGTAAATCTTGCCCATTCACCCTCTGAATGGCGCACATAAGCAATCCATGTCTCAGTTGTCTCAAGACTTAAAAATCCTACTTTAACTTGTCTCCTCCCCTTCATCTACACTGATTGAAGTGGATTTAACATGTGACATCAATAAGGGATCATTGCTTTCACCTGGATTCACCTGGTCAGTCTATGTCATGGAAAGAACAGGTGTTCATAATGTTTTGTACTCAGTGTATATCAGTAGGCTTTATGAGATCATGAGATTCTAGAGCACTATAATGGGGGCATTTCCACCTGAGACTTACCCCACACCAGTGTGTTGCCAGTGTTCATATTAAAAGTTCTAAGGCTATTTTTTGGAGGTAGGAAACAGTTTTTTCCATCAGGAGTGTGACACTAAAGACTTGGGGCGAGCAGAACCAACAACCTAAGCATCAACACAACTTTGTGAGAAGGTGGTAAATGGGCAAGACAAAATATTTACGTGCCTTTGAACGGGGTATGGTAGTAGGTACATAACAATGGCTAACTGTGAACGATTATCACATTGAGAAGGTGGTAATCGTCCACCTTGAGAGGGTGGTAATCGTCCACCTTGAGAGGGTGGTAATCGTCTGCCTTGAGAAGGTGGTAATCGTCCACCTTGAGAAGGTGATAATCGTCCACCTTGAGAAGGTGGTAATCGTCCACCTTGAGAAGGTGGTAATCGTCCACAGTTAGCCATTGTTAAGTACCAGTGGCCTGGCCCTGCCCTAAGTCAGAGCAGATCCACTGAGGCCAGGGCCCAGTGAGACACTGCAGCCGGACCTTGGAGGTGGAAACACAAAAGTCTCAGCCTTTTTGGTAAAACACCCCGGGGTAAGTCTCAGGTGGAAAGTTGCCATAACTGCCAGGTCTGAGAGCTAGCAGAGCCACGGCGCTGTCAGGCTGGATCTAACCCTAACTGGATCACAGTCAAGTGAGATCAGGCTGGATGGAGGATCCCTATCACACTACTGTGGTCTGGGTTGCATCAGCCTGGCACCTGGCAGCCACCGGCCCGGGTCACACTGGATCCATTTCAGACGGGAACCTGACTAATCCAAATTGGATCAGCAGCAGCAGCTGAATGGACGGATCCAGCAGCAGCAGCAGCTGAATGGACGGATCTCTATCCCTAGGCCTTTATGGGACTTTATTAGCATTAACTAAAGAAGTGTATTATCCCTATAAGCAGAGCTATTCAACTAGGGTCCTGGAGGACTTGAACCCAGCAGGGCGTCCTCGCAGCCCCGGCCTCATGCTGACTGTAAATCATTATTGCTGGATGTGCAGTTAGTTTGATATAGGAGCTTCCTCACCACGTGGCTGGTTGAGAGGGTGGTTAAGAGGATATTGGATTAAACCAAAGTGCTGTGAGAAGATCAATACCCATGAACAGTAACGTGATCTGATCAGATACAGTATCAAGCAGCCTTCAGCCTATTTTCTTGGCCTGTGAATATGTGAAGAGGGTAGACCTAGGCGCGCACTCACATGCGTACATAAACATGTCCGAAAGAACAGAATCAGGAAATACAAAATGATACACAGTTATAATCATAATGTACTAATTCGGGGATTCATTCAAACAATGGATGGTCTGTCTCATTTGCTCACAGTTAGGTATCCAGTACACAGCAAAATCAAGTTCAACCAGTTCCCTATTTTGTATTCAACCAGGGTAGAGCGAGGAGGAGAGAAAGCAAAGGGAGCCGCAGAACGAGAGCGGCAGAGAGAGGGCGAGAGAGAGGGGGAGAGAGAGGGGGAGAAGGGCTGGATGACAGCTGTTGCATGAGGAGTTTATCTGATTCAATCTATCCATCTCCAGGGCCCCTGCCCTTACCATCAACCAACCCCCACAAAGTCACACGCTCTCCTCTCACCACACCCTGCACATTCAAAGGCACTCTGGGACACGCTCGACAGGAGCCACGTTCGCTTGAAAATAACCCGCTGCGTTATAAAATACCATTTATATTATCCCTCAGTAGAATCTCTTCCTCACAGTCACCACTCCCTCAGAGGATCTGTGACTCATTTAACAAGCACATTAAGTAGGAAATATCCTGTCTGTTCTGACTGATATCAGTCATTGTGTTGTTTGTGTTAAGACATCATTTGAGTCGTCTGGCACTGTGACAGTGTCTGTCTGCTCCTCAAGTCTCAGTTAGCCTCCCTCCAACCCCCAGTCTCTCATCCTGTCATTTCCTGGATCGGTTGGGTATGCCCAGCCACACTCAGTCAAAGCACTTAAATACCCATCAATATCAGTAGCCTAGCCTACTCCCTCGCTCCCTCTTTTTCTCCCGCCCTCCTGTGCTCTCTCCTGCTCTCTCTCTCTCTCCCTGGCAACCACAAAGAATCACTCTACACTCACGAGCATCCCTGACCTCATTCATCTCTGTTTTCTCCCTCCTTTAAGACAGTAGATTGACAGTAGATTTGCTCATAGCGATGACTGTGTGCTCTGCTTTCGCTTTCTGTATCCATCCCTCTGTTTCTGAACTACTTTCATGTTCACGTCCCTTTTTCTCTCTCTCTCCTCCCTCTATTGTCTCTGGCCAACCGAGGCCCGAGGGGAGTGATTGACAAGCAGGTAGGGTAGGAGAATTGGGACGCTTTGATAGGAGATGCAAAACAAGGTTGGCGGAAAATCTGTCAGTAGAGCTCCACCCTGTGGCTATGTTCGTGTACTGCACCACTCCTGCCTAGTCTCGTCAGACTTCTAGTCCACTCTTTTAACTCATTGGCTGTGGGTAATGGGAACACACTCACACACTTCTGCACACACACACACGCACAAATTGTTTTCAAACTGTAATAACCAGTCTATTCCCAGAAAAAAAAAGCTGAAGTCATAGCATGTTGGACCAGAAATCTAGACAGTCAGATGGTAATCTGTGTATGCGATGGGGGGGGGGGGATCAAAAGGACTCCAGCGGAGGGGGGAAAAGAATCACTCAGTTTGACATACAGAGAGCATAGAGCATGATGTGGCAGGACCAGCTAATGACGAGGGCCGAACCACCAATTATTCGCTATAGCCGTCAATGTGGATAAGTTTCTAATTGCGTGGCCCCGGCGTCCATTTTAATTGCCTTGCGTGAACTTGAGCATCCACAAATCTTTTTATATAAGCGCTATGATGGGGGAAGTGATCTAATATGGCCTACAAATTAATTATACTCATAACCAATTATTTCCGTAATCCCCAGGCGTTATGCAACCATTTATAGTCTTGCCCCGTAACTCATCACACTTAACATGAACAACAAACAGCTGCACACGGTGCTGCAATGTGGTACATATACAAACCTTAACACGCATCTTAACACACACGGCAGCGGGGTCACCGAGGTCAACACTCATTTATTGATCTAGGTGGAAAATAGATTGGCCCGATGGACTGTTGACAACATTGTGGGAGAGAGAGAGAGTGCGAGTCCGTGTAAAGCTCGGGTCACCACCAACACACAAACGTACACAATAATAACAGTCCAAGATATGGCACAGAGCGACAATGGAGAACTGGGATCTGGGACAGTACTGTATAGTACTTTGGCACAAGAGAAGTACTGTGGTGGTGGTGGGTTAGTCTATGTCACATATATAATTCCATATACTGTATAGCTGCATTATATATATTGTGGTATCCCAGGAGGTCTACCCTGGGGGATGGTAATAGAGGGGAGGTACATGAGGCGACGTTGGCTCCCTCTGCTGGGAATACGGGAGCTGGGCACCCCGACACGGACAGCTAAGTGGAGGTAATTAGAGGAAAGTGCCAACTAGCCTTGGAGGCTAAATATAAGTTATTTATTTTCTGTCTTAGTAAAAGTTGTTTTTGCGGACTAAAGCCTCCCTGTCTCTGTGTCAATCTCTGCACTTGTAACAGTATAGCTTCAGTCCCACTCCTCGCCCCTTCCTGGGCTCGAACCAGGGACCCTCTGCGCACATCAACAACTGACACCCTCGAAGCATCGTTACCCATCGCTCCACAAAAGCCACGGCCCTTGCTGAGCAAGGGGGACAACTACTTCAAGGTCTCAGACCGAGTGACGTCACCGATTGAAACGCTATTAGTGCGCACCACCGCTAACTAGCTCGCCATTTCACATCGGTTACACACGCTCAACCCAACACCTCCACGGTTTACCACAGTATATATATATAATACTGACACAGCCAGTTCCAATGAAATATATATATTTGTATTATTCAAGTAGGAGGGGAAGGGGACAGTAAATGGCTCATGGTGGCCAGGAGCAATATCTAGTGATGAGGGCGGGGGCAATGCTTACACGGTGCTTACACAGTGCTTACATGCAGAGTGTGTAAATACTGTATCTATGGCTCTAGGGCAGTGTCTGTTAGCGGAATAGTGTCTATGGTATCATAAAAGGGAAGACTGAAGACAGGTAGATGTTCATTGGTTCAAAGGCAGTGAGGGTCTCCGGTAGAGGCTGCGTCTGTGGTACATCAGAGATACTGGTGATACTGGTGATACGCCAAGACTTCACAGAGGGGTGCAAATTATCTATACAGTTTCTTTCATCAACAGTAAATAGACTGGGTGTAATACAAGGTGTATGTCACATATACATAAGTACGTGAGGACTTCACAGGGTTTAAATTGGGGGGGAGATAAAAGCCTAATAATAGCTACAGTAGAGTACCACCTTTGGGCAGTAAAAGTGACATTTATATGTGTATTTCATGTAGGTGATAGGCTAGTGATAATTTACGGCCGATATTGGGCGTTAGTTGGAGTATTTGGGGGGATTTGTTGGGGCTATATTCGGGGCTACAGACGGGGTATTTTGGGGGCATTTGTTGGGGCTAATTTCGGGGCTACAGACAGGGTATTTTGGGGGCATTTGTTGGGGCTATATTCGGGGCTACAGACGGGGTATTTTGGGGGAATTTGTTGGGGCTATAGTTAGGGTATTTGTGGCTATAGCTGCCGGATGGGAGGAAGGTGAAGAGTATCCAACGCGCGATGGTAAAGCTCTCTCAGTGCTGTCAACAACTGCAGCCGACAGAACATCTGATTGAAGAGGTGAGGCAACGGCTCCTTTAGAGAAGGGAAGAGAGGGGGACAGAGGGAGAGAGACAGATTGAGGTTAAACGTTATGGACTGAACTACGTGGGAACTTTAATCAGTTTAAATCCAAATCAGCTGTGCTGTCTGCCAGTACGCCATGTTTTCAGGCCTGGTATGGATGACCAGAGGCTGTTAACATATGGATCTCCATGTGTCAAACAATAGGGGGCAACACACATGCAAACATTTATTTAATTCTACATACTGCGAGACACATGCTCTAACAGTGCACTGTCCACTAACTTTAACCTAATTTAACTACCAGACAGACAGACAGACAGACAGACAGACATAGCGGTAAAATTATTGATTGCTCACCCCAAGGACGTGGACTCTGTTGTAATAGGAGCTAAAATCCTTACTGAGAGACACCAGGAACTTGCAGATCTGGGAGACACATTGCACACACATTAAACATACATTGTATGAGCATTCATTCACCTATATCAACTTGGGCAGGGACGATACCAGTATCGCGATACTCGTTAGTATCGTAGCAAGGAAACAAAACACGAAGCGGACTAAACTTCTTTAGGAAATTAGCGCTAATGTTGGAAGCAAACATCATGTTGTCATCCAGAGTCACATTTATTTATTTTCCAGTCTATAGCACACAATATGTTACATACTGCAGGTTTATAAAGGACCAAAGAGCTGCTTCATGTTTTCATTTTTGCTATCAACTGATATTTCAATACACTACAAATATATCCTTTTAAAACCTCACCTGTTCAGTCTTCAGGTTGACTCTGGCCCCTCCTCCATCACACTCCAACGCCTGTCCTGATTGGTCGAGAAGCTCAGAGAATGGAATGAGGTAATTGAACAGAAGAAGCCACTCCCCCTGTGAAACAGAAAGACAGACACCATGACTGTGTAGAACAGTCTCTAGAGGACCTAAGTAAAAATTAAACACAGATATTCACAAAGCGTCTCGGATTAGAAGTGCTGATCTAGGATCAGGTATCCCCCGTCCATCTAGTTATGACCTGAAAGGTCAAACTGATCCTTTCAGTACCCCCAATTTCATGGTATCCAATTGGTAGTTACAGTCTTGTCTCATCGCTGCTACTCCCGTACGGACTCGGGAGAGGCGAAGGTTGGGAGCCATGCGTCCTCCGAAACACAACCCAACCAAGCCGCACTGCTTCTTGACACAATGCCCACTTAACCCGGAAGCCAGCCGCACCAATGTGTCGGAGGAAACATCGTGCACCTGGCGACCGTGTCAGCGTGCACTACGCCCGGCCCGCCACAGGAGTTGCTAGTGCACAATGGGACAAGGACATCCCTGCCGGCCAAACCCGACCCTAACCCGGACAATTGTACGCCCCCCATGGATCTCCCGGTCACGGCCGGCTGCGACAGAGCCTGGACTCGAACCCAGAATCTCTAGTGGCACAGCTAGACCACTGCACCACTCGGGAGGTCCCAGGTCAAACTGATCCTTGATCAGAACACCTACTGTGGGCCTACCTCTTCTTTTAGAGCTGAGAAGTCCAACTGGGAGCCCTCTGGGATTTCAGGGTAAAGTCCTGTGGGAAGCAAATACATGGGAACTGAACATGCACCATGACAATAAACACATAGTACAATGAAGGTTGTACATGTTTATATTGATTGGTGTGGACTAGTACTCATATACAACATGGTAGTTTGTGGTCCTGTGTTGCTCAGTCGGTAGAGCAAGTCACTTGCAACATCACGGGTTGTGGGTTTGATTCCCGCTGGGGCCACCCACACAAAATGTATGGACACGTGACTAAGTCACTTTGGATAAAAGCTTCTGCTAAATAGTATGTAAATATGGTTCGTGGCTGATCAACATACTGGTTATACGATGTACCGGCAGGATAGAACAGCGGCGGTCTATGTATTTTTGTAAAAAAACAGCTGGTGCACGATATCTAAGGAAGTCTCGAGCTATTGCTCGCCTGGGGTAGAGTATTACCTACCGAGAGAGTTTTCATCTATATTCTTTGTAGCTGTTTACATACCACCACAGTCAGAGGCTGGCACTAAGACAGCGTTGAATGAGCTGTATTCCACCATAAGCAAAAAGAAAACGTTCACCCAGAGGCGGCACTCCTAGTAGCCGGGGGACTTTAATGCAGGGAAACTTAAATCAGTTTTACCAAATTTCTATCAGCATGTTAAATGTGCAACCAGAGGGAAAAGAACTCTGAACCACCTATACTCCACACACAGAGATGCATACAAAGCTCTCCCTCGCCCTCCATTTGGCAAATCTGACCATAATTCCATCTTCCTGATTCCTGCTTACAAGCAAAAATTAAAGCAGGAAGCACCAGTGACTAGATCAATAAAAAAGTGGTCAGATGAAGCAGATGCTAAGCTACAGGACTGTTTTGCTAGCACAGACTGGAATATGTTCCGGGATTCCTCCAATGGCATTGAGGAGTACACCACATCTGCCACTGCATTCATCAATAAGTGCACCGAATGACGTCGTCCCCACAGTGACCGTACGTACATACCCAACCAGAAACCATGGATTACAGGCAGCATCCGCACTGAGCTAAAGGCTAGAGTTGCCGCTTTCAAGGAGCGGGACTCTAACCCGGAAGCTTATAAGAAATCCCGCTATGCACTCCAATGAACCATCAAACAGGCAAAGTATCAATACAGGACTAAGATCGAGTCGTACTACACTGGCTCTGACGCTCGTCGGATGTGGCAGGGCCTGCAAACCATTACAGACTACAAAGGAAAGCACAACCGAGAGCTCACCAGTGACACAAGCCTACCGGACAAGCTGAACTACTTCTATGCTCGCTTAGAGGCAAATAACACTGAAACATGCATGAGAGCACCAGCTGTACCGGAAGACTGTGTGATCACCCTCTCCGCAGCCGATGTGAGTAAGACCTTTAGACAGGTCAACATTCACAAGGCCGCAGGGCAGATTACCAGATTACCAGGACGTGTACTGCGAGCATACGCTGACCAACTGGCAAGTGTCTTCACTGACATTTTCAACCTCTCCCTGTCCAAGTCTGTAATACCAACATGTTTTAAGCAGACCGCCATAGTGCCTGTGCCCAAGAATACTAAGGTAACCTGCCTAAATTACTACCAACCCGTAGCACTCACGTCTGTAGCCATGAAGTGCTTTGAAAGGCTGGTCATGGCTCACATCAACACCATCATCCGAGAAACGCTAGACCCACTCCAATTAACATACCGCCGCAACAGATCCACAGATGATGCAATCTCTATTGCACTCCACACTGCCCTTTCCCACTTGGACAAAAGGAACACCTATGTGAGAATGCTATTCATTGACTAAAGCTCAGCGTTCAACACCATAGTGACCTCAAAGCTCATCAATAAGCTAAGGACCCTGGGACTAAACACCTCCCTCTGCAATTGGATCCTGCACTTCCTGACGGGCCGCCCCCAGGTGGTAAGGGTAGGTAACAACACATCTGCCACGCTAATCCTCAACACAGGGGCCCCTCGGGAGTGCGTGCTCAGTCCCCTCCTGTACTCCCTGTTCACTCATGACTGCACGGCCAGGCACGACTCCAACACCATCATTAAATTCGCCGACGACCCAACAGTGGTAGGCCTGATCACCGACAACAACGAGACGCCTATAGGGAGGAGGTCAGAGACCTGGCCATGTGGTGCCAGGATAACAACCTCTCCCTCAACGTGATCAAGACAAAGGAGATGATTGTGGACTACAGGAAAAAGAGGACTGAGCACGCCCCCATTCTCATCGACGGGGCTGCAGTGGAGCAGGTTGAGAGCTTTAAGTTCCTTGGTGTCCACATCACCAACAAATGAACATGGTCCAAGCACACCATGACAGTTGTGAAGAGGACACGACAAAACCTATTCCCCATCAGGAGACTGAAAAGATTTGGCATGGGTCCTCAGATCCTCAAAAGGTTCTACAGCTGCACCATCGAGAGCATCCTGACTGGTTGCGTCACTACCTGGTATGGCAACTGCTCGGCCTCTGACCGAAAGGCACTACAGAGGGTAGTGCGAACAGCCCAGTACATCACTAGGGCCAAGCTTCCTGCCATCCAGGACCTCTATACCAGGCGGTGTCAGAGGAAGGCCCTAAAAATTGTCAATGACTCCAGCCACCCTAGTCATAGACTGTTCTCTCTGCTACCACACGGCAAGCGGTACCGGAGCGCCAAGTCTAGGTCCAAGAGGCTTCTAAACAGCTTCTACCTCCAAGCCATAAGACTCCTGAACATCTAGTCAAATGGCTACCCAGACTATTTGCATTGCCCCCTCCCCCTCAACGCCACTGACACTCTTTGTTGTCATCTATGCATAGTCACTTTAATTAACTCTACCTACATGTACATACTACCTCAACTAACCGGTGCCCCCGCACATTGACTCTGTACCGGCACCCCCCTGTATATATTGTTATTTTTTACTGCTGCTCTTTAATTACTTTTATCTATTATTCTTATCGGTATTTTTTAAAACTGCACTGTTGGTTAGGGGCTCGTAAGTAAGCATTTCACTATTGTATTCGGCGCATGTGACTAATAACATTTGGATTGATATTATTATATATTGGTAGTGTATGTTCAACTGTGTGGTTCAGTTGGGTGTGGAAGTGTTAGATTGTGGTTGGACTAGAAATATACAGTACTGTGAGTCACTTCGGATAAGCCAGTCACATCTACTATATGACCATATCATCATCATGTTGCCTTGCGTGTCTCACCCTTCTCCATGCCTCGCTCGTAACTGTCAAAGAGGGTGTGGAGCCGAGCACAGTTGTACATGACGAAGACTCCGCCTCTGGGGCCTTTGGTGGACACACTGCCTTCCCTCTGCACGTCCAGGGTGACCTGTGTGTTAAAACAGTTGTTAGTCTGCCAGTCAGCTCTGACTCAACACAACACCAGCCAGGCACAAACCCCCTGGAGAGCAAGGTAGGCCAGCACGCTACCAGTTCACACACACACACACACACACATGATTATCGGTGTGCACAACTGTGCACACACACACACATTGCCCACTTAACCCGGAAGCCAGCCGCACCAATGTGTCAGAGGAAACACAGTACACCTAGGGACCGTGTCAGCATGCACAACGCCCGGCTCGCCACAGGAGTCGCTAGTGCACAATGGGACAAGGACATCCCTGTCGGCCAAGCCCGACCCGAACCCGGACAATTGTGCGCCACCCCATGGGTCTCCCGGAAGCGCCCGGTTGCAACAGAGCCAGGACTCGAACCCAGAATCTCTAGTGGCACAGCTAAGACTCACCGGGCTCATATGGACCGTTGAGAGTAGCTCAAACCTCACAGTGGCTGAGGTCATGACCTTGATGATGTCATCCCAACTCTGGCCTGGAAAATGATTTGGAGTATTAAGGAAAGAAATCACATACCCTAATCAGTCGTGGAAAAAGTACTCAAATGCTCTACTTGAGTGTAAGTAAAGATACCTTAATAGAAAATAATCCAGTAAAATAGTACTTGAGTAAAAATCTAAACGTATTTGGTTTTAAATATACTTAAGTATCAAAAGTAAATGTATTCATTCATTCAAATTTCTTATATTATGCAAACCAGACGGCACCATTTTCTTGTTTTTTATTTATTTACGGATAGTCAGGAGCACACTCCAACACTCAGACATTAATTTACAAACAAAGCATTTATGTTTAGTGAGTCCACCAGATCAGAGGCAGTAGGGATGACCAGAAGTGAATTGGACCATTTTCCTCCAAAATGTATGGAGTAAAAAGTACATTCTTTTCTTTAGGAATGTAGTGAAGCAAAAGTAAAATTAGAAATAGTAAAGATACCCCCCAAAACTACTTAAGTAGCACACTAAAGTATTTTTACTTAAGTACTTTTCACCACTGCCTAATCATACAAATCAGTGCCTCTCATACACATTAAAAAGTACACACGCGTTACAAAATGCACTTCAGACAAATTGAGCACACTCACCTTCGACTTGTTCGCCGTACTTCATCTCTGAGGCCTCCTTCATCTGCACTCTTCTCAGTCTATAGGACAGGGCGAACAAAGACCCGATGAGACAGAAACACATACAGAGGCTCGAGGAGATCTGTAGAGACTACATTTAAGATCTGAAAAGACTACCTTCGAGCAGACGGTGGAGCACAGTGATATACTTAGGTGCTGGGACTAAAGAGTGATATACTTAGGTGCTGGGACTAAAGAGTGATATACTTAGGTGCTGGGACTAAAGAGTGATATACTTAGGTGCTGGGACTAAAGAGTGATATACTTAGGTGCTGGGACTAAAGAGTGATATACTTAGGTGCTGGGACTAAAGAGTGATATACTTAGGTGCTGGGACTAAAGAGTGATATACTTAGGTGCTGGGACTAAAGAGTGATATACTTAGGTGCTGGGACTAAAGAGAAATCAAATGGATAAAACTAGATGTAGTTCTTACTGGAGATACTGGGCCGCACTGAGGTGACTTCCAGGAGTCTTCACTGGTCCACAAACTAGATGCCTCTGAGAAACAGAAAGAGGGAAAACTGCTTCACTCATAGTGTATCTGGTTGCAGCCAGGATAGGTTGAGAAACTGTTTTGTGGATGCATAAAGCAATATTGTCAATCATTTGACATTTTAGTAATTTAGCAGACGCTCTTATCCAGAGCAACTTACAATTAGTGCATATCTTAAGATAGCTAGGTGAGACAACAACCCATCACAATCGTTTTAAGTACATTTTCCCTCAACAAAGTATTTCAAATCAGCAAAGTCAGTGCCATTTTCTTTCATTTTGGAGTTGTTTAAAGCTGCTTTATGCAGAAATCACGCCCTCATTTCCTGGTTGCTAAAATTCTAATAGTTCGTCTAATTTCAGTTAATGTGACAAAACAATCAACTATAGTGTAGAGAACCATTGTAACATCTAAAACGCTGTGAAATCTATTTTTATAACGCTAAATATTGTTTGAAGCTGGTGTACAAAACCGAAAGTAAAAGACGCAAAAACTAAACTTAAAAGAACTGGCAGCATAAAAATAGAGCACAGAAAGCAGATCTACTGCTTCTTAGACTTGCTTTCAATGAGAATGACAGATCTATAACACACATTTCTACGTGAATTTGGTCGGGTCGCCCAATAAGTTACATATTTTAGCTTTAAAGATACTCTTCAAAGAGGTCGGGTTTCAGACGTTTTCCCCCCTGACTTTAGGGGGAAGCTTGTTCCACCATTGGGGTGCCAGGACAAAGAAGATCTTCGACTGGGCTGAGTGGGAGCTGCCCTCAGATAGGGGTGGGAGGGCCAAGAGACCAGAGGTGGCAGAACGGAGTGCTCGTGTTGGGGGTGTAGGGTTTGAGCATAGCCTGAAGGTAGGGAGGGGCAGTTCCCCTTGCTGCTCCATAGGCAAGCACCATGGTCTTGTAGTGGATGTGAGCTTTGACTAGAAGCCAGTTGAGTGTGCGGAGGAGTGGGGTGACATGGAAGTCCTTAGGAAGGCTGAACACCAGGTGGGCTGCGGCATTCTGGATAAGTTGCATGGGTTCGATGCAGAGCATGTGAGCGGAGTTGAGCGCTCCATGTCCTTTCCAACCGCTCCGTTAAAAACCGCTCCGCACTCACAACAACAAAAAAACTTCCGCTCCAAATTCGCTCCATTCATTAAAATCACAATTTTACCAACACCCATCTATTTTTGTGACTACCTGGACCAACCATTTGGTTTTGAAGTATTGAAACAAAACCATATGGATTTGAATTAAAAGTATTTGAATAAACATGAAAAGCTGAATGTAAGAAGCACACATAATTTCAAATAGGATACATGTCATATTAAACAGCACTTTAAATAGGTCAGGAGCCAGACAAGGGAGCCTAAGAAGGAATTATTTAGGCTCTATTATTTCAAGGCTATAGCCTACAAATAAATACACCATGAAGCATTTGCGAGTGTGACAATAGGCTGGTAGGGACATAAAGCGCTCACCATTTAAACAACATTTTGTTGTATTAAATCATTATAGTCTATAAATTGCACATATAGGCTGTGATTTACTTAGAATTAAATACAAATTAAATGAGAAATTACTTATTAGTGCGTTTGAATTCATTTTTAGAATACATTTTTAGAAACATGAGTTTGGCCAGTCTGTGGCTTCAGGCTCATGCGATGGTGCCTGGAGAGCAGGCCAGCAGCGGAGAATATCCTCTCCACACTTGCAGAGCCACTGGGGATGCTAAACACTCTTTTGGCCATTCTTGCCTGGTTGGGCAGAGATGCAGAGTTGTTTTTTTATTATTTTTTCTATAGGTAGGCCTAAAGGTTTTTAGGCAAAATAACCCAATCAAAATGGAAAGCTCCTTGAATGTGGGAACATGCCAGGCCTAATGGGCCCAAAATCAATTATGGCCTATTGTATAGATAATAGAACAAAAAATGTGCTTAAACGTTTAAGAGATCTGATGTTTAGTTTAGAAATACGTTGCTATAATGACACACTTAGTTATCTACCCAGCTCGTTCCTTTCTTTTAGCATGTGCACATAGTAAGTGCACTATCATGCTTTCGGGATACGTGTCTTTTCAGATTCCACAATGATTATTTAGTTGTGGACTCTACACCACCGCACTCCCTCTCTTTCTCTTGGTCCTCATCTTTATAAGTCACCTTGACTTTGCACCTGTGTGTTTTATCAGTTTCTTTATGGACATATTTAGCGAACTCCATGACATTAAGGGGTTATAGCAGCACACAAGTAGACTACAAATGCATGCTGGACCGGGCATGCCCTGAGCTCATGAAGTGAGCGCTACTGGAGCGAAATTGGAGCGGGCGAGAAGGCCGATGCTCCAGCCTTTGAGAATCTCGCTCCAGTCAAATTGGGCACGCTCCGCTCCAGCTCCGCTCATATACTCTGGTTTGATGGCACAAGCGGGGAGCCCAGCCAACAGAGAGTTGCAGTTGTCTTGACGGGAGATGTCAAATGCCTGGATTAGGACCTGCCCCACTTCCTGTGTGAGGAAAGGTCGTACTCTACGAATGTTGTAGAGCATGACCCTGCAGGAGCGAGTCACTGCGTTGATGTTTGCAGAGAACGACAGGGAGTTTATCCAGGGTCACGCCAAGGTTCTTTGCACTCTGGGAGGGGAACACCTTGGAGTTGTCAAACACGTTCTGTCGAAGTTGAGCTTGAGGTGGTGGGCCGACATCCAAGCTGAGATGTCTGCCAAGCACGCAGAGATGCATGTCTCCAGCTGGGTGTTAGAAGGGGGGGGGAGGAGAAGAGTATATGAGTGTCATCTGCATAGCAATGACAGGAGAGACCATGTGAGGATGACAGAGCTTGGGGTAAAGAGAAAAGAGGGGGCCTAGAACCGAGACCTGGGCGACACCAGCAGTGAGAGCAAATGATCCAGACACAGATCCTATCCACGCCACCTGGTGAGAGCGACCTGCCAGGTGGGATGCAATCCAGGAGTGTGCAGAGCCTGAGACAGGAAGGAGGATCTATTGGTTCACAGTGTCGAAGGCAACGGATCGATCTAGGAGGATAAGAACAGAGGAGAGAGAGTCAGCTTTGGCAGAGCAGACACAGAGGAGAGCGGTCTCAGTTGAGCGAGCGGCCTTGAAGAAGGACTAGTTAAGGGTCAAGAAGTTCTGAGAGAGATAACAAGAGAGTTGGTCAGAGACCGAACAATCAAGTGTTTTGGGAAGAAAAGAAAGAAGGGATACCAGTCTGTTGTTTTCGACGTCAGAGGGGTCGAGTGTTGGCTTCTTGAGGGGAGCGACTCTGGCCATCTTAAAGTCAGATGGGGAAACAGTCAGGGATGAGTTCATGAAGGAAGTGAGAAATGGGAGAAGGTCTCCAGAGATGGTCTGGAGAAGGGACGAGGGGATGGGGTCAAGAGGGGCAGGTTGTCGGGTGGCCGGACATCACTAGTGGCAGGAAGAGAGAAGGGAGAAAGAAGTCAAGGCGTAGCGTAGTTCTGTGTGAGTAGGACCAGTGGGCTCAGTAGGCTGAGTGAATGAGGAGCGGATGTCGCCAACCTTCTTTTCAAAGTGGTTGATAAAGTCGCCCACAGAGAGGGAGGGAAGTGGCGGATTGAGGAGGGAGAAGAACGTGGAGAATAGTTTCCCAGGGTTGGAGGCAGGAGCTTGACATTTAGAGTGATAGAAACTTGGTAGGCATCGGCTGATCCTCAAGAGTAAGCACTTGGTACTTGGATCAGTCGTCAGACAAATGTATTGGTGCACCCAGTGGAGAAAGTAGATTTCATTTCTTCCCAGTACAGGACATCCTATGCGTACACGTGCTTGCATGGGAGTAACAGTAACGACAAGTCAATTAGCTGTAAAAATGTATTACCTTTTCATCTGATTGTCAAACAATTCACTTGAAAAAGTAGGCTAGCTGCGCACATTCGTCCGGCATAATTCCAGCATCAAAAACAGTGCGCTGTGCACCCGCCATTTGACGAATGGAACGAGACGTCTCTAAAAACACCAAAAAGTGTCATGTCATTCTGTGATTGTCATTTGGGACACAATTCACAGCCTGAATTGTTTGATGTGTCCACTGTTGTCCGAGCGGGTCTCAGTCTCGGCAGCCAGTCATCTCTGCCTTGGCAAAATGTTTGTGTTCATCTCCAACCACACTGCATTTTAAAGCGCATACCATCCATTTTCAAGACTATTCGCTAATTTCTCATGCGGCTGACAGGCGGTAATGATAAATGATTGTGAAATAGCCTAGTTTTCTTTCCATCTTTGTTTTAATTATTGTGATAGTCTCATATTTTACCGGTAAGCTGTTTCGGCACTATTTATTTTGCCGGTACTCTGTACTGGACCACATCGGCTTACTTTCACCCCTGGGTGCACCTCTTTTGGTTAGTATGGTGAACAGTGGAGGCTGCTGAGGGGAGGACGGCTTATAAAAATGACTGGAACGGAACAAATGGATATGCATCAAACACATAGAAACCATGTGTTTGATGTATTTGATACCATTCCATTGATTCCCCTCCAGATATTGCCACGAGCCCGTCCTCCACAATTAAGGTGCCACCAACCTGCTGTGATGGTGAAGCACAGATCACCATTATGTGTTAGTTAATGTGTCGTTCTGTCAAACAAACCTGTGTCACTGTTGCACCGCTGGCTCTCCATAGCATCGCTATCTGCTGCTGACGGAACTCATCCTGACAGGAAGTGACATGTACCGCGGTTGCTGTGGATACCTAGGTCAATAAGAGATGTGAAAACCTAACATGAGACGTTATAGTAGTCCACGGCCATAGATATAGTATTACTATAGTAGTACACGGCCATAGATATAGTATTACTATAGTAGTACACGGCTATAGATATAGTATTACTATAGTAGTCCACGGCCATAGATATAGTATTACTATAGTAGTACACGGCCATAGATATAGTATTACTATAGTAGTACACGGCCATAGATATAGTATTACTATAGTAGTACACGGGTAAAGCTTGATGTTTAAAGCGTTGGGGAATAGAAAGCTTGACTCACTGTGCAGTCTGCAGTAGCCCTGTCCAGTTGGGCCAGATGAGACACACTGTCTCTATGCACTGAGGATAAATCACATGAATTATGTTAGACAGTCCTTAAGTCAAATCTATAATGGACTGTTAAGCTATGGAGGTTTTATTTACCTCGGCTACATTACAGTAATTTTCATATCTAAAGGCGTCATATTATAGACTTAGTTCCATATGAGATAATTCCATTGTATTGATCATGCCACGACTTCCGCCGAAGTTGGTCCCTCTCCTTGTTCAGGCGGCGTTCGGCGGTCGACGTCACCGGTTTTCTAGCCGCCACCGATCCACTTTTCATTTTCCATTTTTTTTGTCTTCATTATACACACCTGGTTTCCATTCCCATAATTATATGTTCCTTATTTAACCCTCGGGTTCCCCCATGGTTTTGTGCGTGTTTGTTCGTTGGTCTGTATTTTGTGAGCTTGATTATTTTCCTTCTTGGAATATTTGTTGTTTTGAGTAAAGTTACGTGAATTACTCATCTCTGTGTCCTGAGCCTGACTCCGCCTTACCTGCTACACCTAGACGCCTTACAGACCAATTTGACCCAAACCTTCTGTCTTTGCCAATGAATGTGTTAATTTCAGGTTAACACGTTTACAACCAATCCCCAGGTCCTAACCTAGGTCAAAGATCCTTCATGTCTCACCTGTACAGGTACCAAGGCTGGGGTCATACCCTGGCAGCTGCTCCTCCTGAAACACCCTCTTCAAGTTCACCCTGAGCGTCCCCCACTCCTTCTCTCCCTCCATCTTCTTTCCTTCACTCTCTCTCCTTCCTCCATCTGTCTCCTCTCTTTCTTTGTATGGGGAATTCTGTAAAGCCTCCAACATCTTCTCCTCTCTCTCGTCATTGGTCCAGCTGACCGGCACTGACGGCCAATCGACGCCAAGTATTCGGAGGAAGACGATGATGTTGCTATCTTCAGGCAGCACAGGGCAGCAGGACACAGTAAACCTGAGAAAAACAGGGAAGTTACCAACACTGATATATGATATGGTGAGAATGCAAAACCCTCTATACTCAGTATAACACATATTTAACTAAGCCGGCACATACTGCATGAACATACACAACGCGGATACATACAATGTACTGGACAGTGACATAATGCCAGATGAGTTATCAAACCATGTCCTAACTCACCCCTGTCTCCTCAGTAGCGCCCCTAAGTGGTCAGTCAGCAGCACGGTGCGTAGTTGCCCCAGCGTGAGTGTGTCGGGGGAGGGTAAATTGGGTTTGGGGTGAAGGGCTGGGCAGTTGAGCACCACACCCCCCTGTCTCTGGCTAGGAGGCTTCAGGTACGCCGACACTCCACTCAGGACCTTCTGAAACGCAGCAATCCGGTCGACCCGCACCCTCAGCCCCTCTCCCATGACCTCCCCACCAGCCACAGGGAGAACCCCACACCCTTTCAGAGACAGCACTCTACCCATCACTACTGGGGGAACCTAGACACAAACACATCACACTTACATACTGTCCATGGATTGCAGACAGTTCTTCTCAAATTCTAAGACATATACACTATCAATCACACAGTCAAAAACAATACTGCAGTAGTAGTAGCCTTCTGCCTTCAGTGGGATAGACCTAATTTGCCTACTGCATGAGTCTGTTCGTGTTCCCCTGCTCAGACGTTGCTGACACATGCCAGATCTTACAATGCCTGGATAGGTAATTTACGTATCAGCTAACCACATCATATGATATAGCAATCTGGTGCCCGACGGCACAGTCGATGACGTCGGGCACGCATGCAACGTCTGAGCAGAGAACGCAACCATGCAACTACTTTGGTCACGATCCCCTCTCAAACCATGCATCAACCAATGGTTGAGTTCCACATCATCGACTGACAGATTGCTATAACATATGATGTGGTTTTCTGATACATAAAATACCTATCCAGATCTGGCATGCGTCAGCAACGGGTTTCCACTAGTTACCACAGCCACAAAGCCAAAATTGTCTATATCATAAAAATGTATGAAAACTAAAATGTACTTTTAGATCTTAATTTAAAGTTAGGCATAACATTAGCAGTGTGGTTAAGGTTAGGTTGAAAATCACACTTTAAGAAGAGAAATTGTACAAATAGGCGGGATTTATCACTTTGTGTCTGTGACCTCGCAACGCCTTGGCGATGCCATGCTAACATCGTCTCGCGAGATGATAGACCCCATATAAAAACACGGTGCCACATTTTGCTGTGAGTGACCCACATTAGATTTGCCAGTCATGGGTTAATAATTTTTGCCGCAGGGTTTAAATGTTATGTCGATGAGGACAATGTCAACGGTCTCAAATATGAAAATGTATTAATTCCATTTGGTTCACAATCATAAAGTGGATGTTGAAGATAGGTCGGGGTAAAATAATTAGCCTCCACATCTCTCAAGACTCTTCAACCTGTCAAAAAGAAAAGCGTGTGCTGTCAACTGTGCGTGTGTCTGTCTGTCAACCCATGCGTTATAACCAGTGCACCCAACTGCAAACAATTTAAAGGAAAAATATAATGGGGTTCAAATGAATTAAATAATAATATTAAGAAGCTAGCTATCTAGCACACCGACCTGTCCGTCTGCATAAAGCGTATTCAGCACCGTAGTGGGTGACAAGAAGTCCCTGTTTTGGAGATTCTTAGAGCTGCTTTCTTTAAACCAAAGCTTCTCCGGCTCACTCGAGATTCTGTCCCCGCTACCCTGACCGGCATCGGGAACATTTTCAGGCTCTCCCCGTAGTGCGAAGCCCAGAGCTTGGACGGTACGGGTGATCCGAAACGGTGTCTCATCAATGTTCTCCATCACTAACTCACAACCTAATCATCACTTCAACTGAGCTAAACGGTATAGTAATCATTTGTGTTTATGACAGCTAACTTTTCAAATAGACAAAATTGTGTTCCTCGGCTCTAGTCGATCGATCTCGTATTGGCTGTGAATGACTGCATGATAACCACAATGCGGAACTGTAGAGTGCAAATGTTGTTTCCCTGAGTCCCGTTTCCTTGTGAAGCAGGGCAAAAGCGCGAGTTTACGGCGCCATATTGTGTGTGGCAATGTTGGCTGTTTAGCACAGTCTATGAAATTCATAGTAAATTAACTTTCATCAACAATGTTGGTCATTTAATGGTGATTCTGCAACTACGGGCACTTCTATGTCCTCGCAGTGATTTATTTAATTTAAATTATTATAATTGTTATTCTTTATTTGTTATGTTCACACTACAATCACCCCATACTTTTTTTCACACCTCTCTATCAAGTATTTCAGCTACTTATCAGATGCATTTTATACCTCAAGTTCACTGTTTTGCCCTTGACCCTGACCCAGACTTTTGCGCTTCTACTATATTTTTCTATGAGAAAACATTATATAATGTGTAATTAATTATTAATGTTATCTACTAGAGAAAGATTAAATTAAATCTATATCAATATGTATTGTGAGTATACTCTTTATATTGTTTTTAAACAAAATATACCTGCCTTTAGGTAGTGGTGTCATTTCCACAACTGAGGACAAATTCCTCATTAATAAAGTTTTTTCAAGAGAATGTTAATTTAGTTACCATGGAAACATATTGTGACAGTGTATCACATGGCTGGTCATCTCTTCTGCCTCTGATCAAGAGGACTCACTAAACACAAGCTTTGTTTGTAAATTATGTCTGAGTGTTGGAGCGTAACCCTGGCTAACCGTACATTTAAAAAACTGGAAAATGGTGCCATCTGGTTTGCTTCATATAAGGAATTTGAAATTATTTATACTTTACTTTTGATACTTAAGTATATTTTAGAAATTACAGACATATAGAAGCAAAATAAAAATTATCCTATACGATACCAGGAATATCTGCAAAAAGACAGGGAGAAATACTGGAAATAAAAAGAGAAGGGAGAAGTGAAATCTATCTCTGAGCTTACAAAGCAGAACAAAGAAACAAGAGAAGGCAATGGAAATGCAACCAACGGAAAAGAAGACAGACTTTAAAGAGAACAGTTGCAATGGAGACCTACCTATCAGGCAACACACCACCTCAGTCACCAGATGACTTGCAGCCAGAACATGAGGCCAACATACCTGCCCCTAATTTACTTGACACTGATGCAAGCCCTGATACCCCTTACTCATTGTCTGCAACATAAATGAGTAGTCGAATACTTGCTGGAAGGAAAAATGTTGGAAGAAGTCGCTCAAAAACATACAAAGATCTTTACATGGCAAATGTCAAACTTGATCATGTTTGCGGAAAGCTGAGAAATGCAAAAAAAGGTATGATCAACTGATGAAGAAACTGGTGAGACAAGATTCCACAAAGCCTTAACAGCAAATGAAGGAAACTCCAAAGAACTTGAGAAGGATTTTATTGTGTCAATATGCCATCATTGCAGAGGTAAAGCAAAAGTATCAACACATTTACCATTGCCAAGGACAAACAAGTGGCTTCAAAAATGCTCAGTGGCAACATTCTGAGAAAGTATGGCCTGGTCAATGCCGCAAACAGAAAATTTAGTTTTTCACCAAAAGCAATGAGGACAAATGAAAACAGGCCATCAAGTCTTCAATACTCCAGGAAAAATCAGTGTAACGGAATTAGCATAGCCACAGAAGAGAAAACCCCTAGATTCTATGAACGTGATGACAACAGAAGAGCAACAACATGGAAAAATGACAAAATAACGAGGAACAAGAAGGAAAAGCAGAAGTGCTTCTTGAATGGCACAATTCAGAACCTTTATCAGAAGTTTAAGAGGGAATATTCAGAGATTCACATTTCCTACTATGAATTCTGCAAAATGTGTCCTTTTTGGGTTGTCAAGCCAGCAGTCCAGGATAGGGACACATGCCTCTGCAAAACCCACGCCAACCTCCAGTACATGGTGGACTAACTACAGCATCACAAAGTGATCAACTGCAGTAACATTGAGAACCTTATTGAGTCTTTGTGCTGTGAGAACCTGAAGAAATAGTGCATGTACAGAGAGTGCTTCCTTTGCCAAGCAAAAGAGCTTAAAACATCTGACTTTGATGCAGACATGGTGGTTTGAGTGGAAAAACAAAGCTGGAGAGAGAGAAGAAAAGCAAAGAGGGAAACATGGAGAAGTTCACTGTACATTTGACAGTAAAATAAAAGATAGGTGGCACACTGCAGATTGTACTGGAGGACTTCTCCAAAGGATTGAAAGAGAATTATGTGAAACACGTGTACAACATTCAACACCAATACTCCAAACTGAAATAATTAAAAGAGAATCTGGGGAAAGAGGATATCATTGTGCATATTGACTTTGCAGAGAACTACCTCAAATCAAAGTTATTTGTCACGTGCGCCGAATACAACAGGTGTAGACCTTACAGTGAAATGCTTACTTACAAGCCCTTAACCAACAGTGCAGTTTTTAAGTAAAAAATAGGTATTAGGTTAACAATAGATAAGTAAAGACACATAAGTAAGTAAAGTGGTGGGACACAATGCATAGTCCGGGTAGCCATTTGATTAGCTGTTCAGGAGTCTGGCTTGGGGGTAAAAGCTGTTGAGAAGCCTTTTGGTCCTAGACTTGGCGCTCTGGTACCGCTTGCCATGCGGTAGCAGTGAGAACTGTCTATGACTGGGGTAGCTGGAATCTTTGACAATTTTTAGGGCCTTCCTCTGACACGCCTGGTATTGAGGTCCTGGATGGCAGGCAGCTTGGCCCCAGTGATGTACTGGGCCGTACGCACTACCGT
The DNA here is from genome assembly GCF_045679555.1 of Salvelinus alpinus. NCBI lineage: Eukaryota > Metazoa > Chordata > Actinopteri > Salmoniformes > Salmonidae > Salvelinus > Salvelinus alpinus. The sequence continues at coordinate 7,186,621 of NC_092113.1, read as the reverse complement.
CTGTAGAACCTTGCAGTCGGAGGCTGAGCAGTTGCCGTACCAGGCAGTGATGCAACCAGTCAGGATGCTCTCGATGTTGTAGCTGTAGAACCTTTTAAGGATCTGAGGACCCATGCTAAATCTTTTCAGTTTCCTGAGGGGGAATAGGCTTTGTCGTGCCCTCTTCACGACTGTCTTGGTGTGTTTGGACTATTCTAGTTTGTTGGTGATGTGGACACCAAGGAACTTGAAGCTCTCAACCTGCTCCACTGCAGCCCCGTCGATGAGAATGGGGGCGTGCTCGGTCCTCCTTTTCCTGTAGTCCACAATCATCTCCTTTGTCTTCATTATGTGGAGGGATAGGTTGTTATTCTGGCACCACCCGGCCAGGTCTCTGACCTCCTCCCTATCCGCTGTCTCATTGTTGTCAGTGATCAGGCGACACTGTTGTGTCGTCTGCAAACTTAATGATGGTGTTGGAGTTGTGCCTGGCCATGCAGTCGTGGGTGAACAGGGAGTACAGGACGGGACTGAGCACGCACCCCTGAGGGGCTCCAGTGTTGAGGATCAGCGTGGCAGATGTGTTGTTACCTACCCTTACCACCTGGGGGCGGCCCATCAGGAAGTCCAGGATCCAGTTGCAGAGGGAGGTGTGTAGTCCCAGGGTCCTTAGCTTATTGATGAGCTTTGAGGGCACTATGGTGTTGAACGCTGAGATATAGTCAATGAATAGCATTTTGTCCAGATGGGAAAGGGCAGTGTGGAGTGTAATAGAGATTGCATCATCTGTGGATCTGTTTGAGCGGTATGCAAATTGGAGTGAGTCTAGGGTTTCTGGAATAATGGTGTTAATGTGAGCCATGACCAGCCTTTCAAAGCACTTCATGGCTACGGACGTGAGTGCTACGGGTCTGTATTCATTTAGGCAGGTTACCTTAGTATTCTTGGGCACAGGGACTATGGTGGTCTGCTTGAAACATGTTGGTAGTACAGACTCAATCAGGGACATGTTTAAAATGTCAGTGAAGACACCTGCCAGTTGGTCAGCACATGCCCAGAGCACCCGTCCTTGTAATCCGTCTGGCCCAGCGGCCTTGTGAATGTTGACCTGTTTAAAGGTCTTACACACATCGGCTACGGAGAGAGTGATCCCATAGTCGTCCAGAACAGCTGATGCTTTCATGCATGCCTCAGTATTGCTTGCCTCAAAGCGAGCATAGAAGTGATTTAGCTCATCTGGTAGGCTCATGTAACTGGGCAGCTTGCGGCTGTTCTTCCCTTTGTAGTCTGTAATTGTTTGCAGGTCCTGCCACATCTGACGAGCATCGGAGCCGATGTAGTACAATTAAATCTTAGTCCTGTATTGGCGCTTTGCCTGTTTGATGGTTCGTCTGAGGGAGTAGCGGAATTTCTTATAAGCGTCCGGATTAGAGTCCCTCTCCTTGAAGGCGGCAGCTTTACCCTTTAGCTCAGTGCGGATGTTGCCTGTAATCCATGGTTTCTGGTTGGGGTATGTATGTACAGACACTGTGGGGACGACATCATCGATGCACATATTGATGAAGCCAGTGACTGATGTGGTGTACTCCTCAATGCCATCGGAGGACTTCCGGAACATATTCCAGTCTGTGCTAGCAAAACAGTCCTGTAGCTTAGCATCTGCGTCATCTGACCACTTTTTTATTGATCTAGTCACTGGTGCTTCCTGCTTTAATTTTTGCTTGTAAGCAGGAATCAGGAGGATGGAATTATGGTCAGATTTGCCAAATGGGCGGCGAGGGAGAGCTTTGTATGCATCTCTGTGTGTGGTGTAAAGGTGGTCTAGAGTTTTTTCCCCCTCTGGTTGCACATTTAACATGCTGATAGAAATTAGCATTAAAGTCCCCGGCCACTAGGAGTGCCGCCCCTGGGTGGGCGTTTTCCTGTTTGCTTATTTCCTTATACAGCTGACTGAGTGCGGTCTTAGTGCTAGCATCTGTCTGTGGTGGTAAATAAATAGCTACAAAAAATATAGATGAAAACTCTCTTGGTAAATAGTGTAGTCTACAGCTTATCATGAGATACTCTACTCTATTTCTCTACTCTATACTCTATTTTGTGCACCAGCTGTTGTTTACAAACATACACAGACCCCCCCCCCCCCCCCCAGTCTTACTGGAGTGTTCTGTTCTATCTATAAGCAAACAGTGCAGCGTATATCCCGCCAGCTGAATGTTATTCATGACGTCATTCAGCCAAGATTCGGTGAAACATAAGATATTACAGTTTTTGATGTCCCGTTGGTAGGATATTCGTGATTGTACCTCGTCTAATTTATTGTCCAATGATTGTACGTTGGTAAGTAATATTGATGGTTTAGGCAGATTTCCCACTCGCCGTCAGCGGAGTGTCCTCTATACCTGCGTCTCTTTCTCCTGCCAATGACGAGGATGTTGGCCTTGTCGTGTATCTGAAGTACATCCTGTGCGTCCTGATTGTTGAAGAAAAAATCTTAGTCTAATCCAAGGTGAGTGATCGCTGTCCTGATATCCAGAAGCTCTTTTTTGCCGTAAGATACGGTGGCAGAAACAATATGTACAAAAACAAACACATAATAGCAGAATTGGTTAGGCGCCTGTAAAACGGCTGCCATTTCTTCCGGCGCCATCTTCCTTTACCTGTGTAAATACACCAGTGAAATCCAGGCAGTTCACTTTGGTGATTCTCACAAGCAGGTGACCCTCCACACCGCGGAGTATGATCAGGACGTTTACCCTGGTATCGTGCAAGACGTTCACGCAGAGTGGTGCTCTTGTGAAAACCAGGAGTCGTGTTGGCTCGAACCGTTTTCTTGGAGCCCCGTCCAGTGACCAAAAGGCACATGGAGCTGAATGCCTTGGTCTGGGAGGAACGTAGCTCTCTTTCTAAGCCTTAGATACCATTGGAAACTCATGTTGGTAGTACATACAAAGCAGGACATAAAATTATACATAAAATAAAACATGTGCAGCTCTCAATTAACTCTTCCCTCAATATATAGGTGCTAGAAGTTCTAGTTGTTGCATCTAAGTGTAGTCAATGACAAAACATTGTTCTCATGTTGAAAAGGTGCTAGGTCCAGTGTTTAAGAAGTAAGTGGTGAACTTGGTAGATGGTATAACAACATTGCCATGACAGTTTATTAAATGCCTTTCCTACTTTTTCAATAATGTCATGATCTCTTTCAGAGCTCTATCTGAATGAATTCTCACTATGCCATAGAAAGCCTTTTTGGTATAGAAACTCAACTGGTCATAATAAATCATTCTGTTCTCATGGTGGGTGCCAGAAAATGACTGTATATATGAAGGTTGCCGGACTAGGAACACAGGGCTGGTTCAGGCTCATTAGCCAACAGGCCTACAGTCAGGCTAATTTGAGCAGTAGCCTACAGATGTTCACGAAGTCTCAGCGTAGTCGAACTAAGTAGAATTAGAAGTTGACTATGCCTGCTATGCGGGTCGAGACCTTCAAGTTCCTCGGTGTCCGCGTCACTAAGGACATACATGTATCATGGTCTAAACACACCAGCTCAGTCGTGAAGAGGGCACGAACAACGCCTCTTCCCCCTCAGGGTGCTGAAAAGATTTGGCATGGGCCCTCAGATCCTCAAAAAGTTATACAGCTGCACCATTGAGAGCATCTTGACTGGCTGCATCACCGCTTGGTATGTCAACTGCTCAGCATTCGAACTCAAGGCGCAACAGAGGCTACAGAGGGTAGTGCGTACGACCCAGTACAGGCCCCTTACTTTTTTCAATCTTTACTAATAACTTTACTAATAAAGTTTTGTCGCACCTGGACTACTGTTCAGGTGTGACAGGTGTGGCAATTGGCTCAGAACAGGGCAGCACGGCTGGCACTTAAATGTACACGGTGAGCTAACATTAATAATATGCAGGTAAATCTCTCATTGCTTAAAGTGGAGGAGCGATTGACTTCTGTTTAAACTACTAGCACACCAGCTCAGACACCCATTCATACCCCCACAAGACATGCCACAAGAGGTCTCTTCACAGTCCCCAAGTTGGCTCTATGCAGTAACAGACTATGGGAGGCGCACGGTACTGCATAGAGCCATGACTACATGGAACTCTATTCCACATCAAGTAACTGAAGCAAGGAGTAGAATCAAATTTAAAAAAAACAGATAAAAATTCACCTTATGGAACAGCAAGGACTGTGAGGAGAGACACACACAGGCACAAACACACATACACATGAAAAGACACGCACTCTACACACACGTGGATGTTTTATTGTAAATATGTGATAGTGCAGTATTGGCCTGAGGGAACACACTAAATGTATTGGGTAAAGGGTTATGAAATGAAATGTCATGTAATATTTTAAATTGTATATAACTGCCTTAATGTTGCTGGACCCCAGGAAGAGTAGCTGCTCAGCTAATGGGGATCCTTAATAAATACAAATACAAAATCACCGGGGCTGAACTCCTTGCCATCCAGGACCTCTATAGCATGCAGTGACCGAGGGAGGCCAGAGAAATTGCCAAAGACACCAGCCACCAAAGTCATAGACTGTTCTTTCTGCTACTGCACGGAAAGCGGTACCGGAGCACCAAGTCTAGGTCCTAAAGGCTCCTGAACAGCTTCTACACCCAAGCCATAAGACTGCTGGACAGTTCATCAAATGGTTACCCGGACTATTCACATTGATGCCCTTTATTATTTATATATCTTAATTGTTTGGCACTGACTCCCTTGTACTGGCTCCATGCACACTCACTAGACCCTACACACACACTCACATATACTACACTCACACTCCAACACACACACACATGCATATTGACGCAACACATAACACTCACACATAGACACACTTTACATACGCTGCTGCTACTCTGTTTAATATATATCCTGTTTGCCTAGTCACTGTTACCCCTACCTACATGTACATACTGTATTACCTTAATTACCTTCTATCCCTGCACATTGACTGGGTACTGGTACTCCCTGTATAAAGCCTCGTTATTGTATTAATTGTGTTACTATTTCCTTATTTTTTGGGGGGGAGTATTTGTATTACTTTTTAACTCTGCACTGTTTGGGAATGGGCTCGTAATTAAGCATTTCACTGTAAAATCTACAAATGTTATATTCGGGGCATGTGACCAATAAGATTTGATTCGGTAACTGCAAATGTAAACTAACCGCAATGTAAACGGTCCGTGTAATGTAAACTGACGGCACAAACATATCCATGGACATTTTATTTAGCAGTGTTCCCAGACAATGTAAAAAGTTGATTCTGTTAATAAAATCCATTTTGAATTTAGGACACAAGAACAGGGCGACAATGCAGAAACACTCTCTGACGATGAATCAATTTACAAACTACACTGTATATACAACATTATCAAAAATAAATAGCACCAAGCTGCTCAAGTCCTAGATAGAAGCTGGTGCCATTCTTTGCTGACACGAAATTCCCGGTGCCTTATAGTGTGTTTGGCAATCCGGGAGAAAACGTGTCATTGAAGAACATCACCTGTTAGTTCTTGAAGTGTCAACTTAAGCCACACCACGCTGAAAGACACTCACTGAGTCAAGTACACCATGAAGTATTGTTCTCCCTCTGACAGCACTAGAAACAGTCAGATTGTTGGATATTGCAAAACGGGATGGAGACGGAACCCACATCCAGGTGCTGTTCATAGACACAGCTGCATTATGGGTTCCGTTACCATCCTACCCGCCAACGTCACTATTTGAGGATCCCGTTCCCATTTCACAATTTCTTGGGGTGGAGAAAAGAAATTGGTCTATCCTGTTCCATTCACATCTTGAAAAAACTATGTCTGGAGAGAGAGAGAGAGGGAGAGAGAGAGAGAGAGAGAGAGATAAAGAGCCAGAGATAGAGGAAGAGAGAGATAGAGGAAGAGAAAGAGATAGAGGAAGAGAGAGCTATAAATATATATATAGAGAGAGAGAGACAAACGGCACAGGAGGTCACAGTCCATTGAAGGAGGAGCAGATGAAGAGAGTTATAAAAGCAAAGGTTTATGGGAGATATAAGGAAAAGATCGGTTGGCTGTGGAACTTTATTTCTTCCGTCATTTTACTTTAAATCTCACATAGGCTCTGCTACAAATTTACTGGAAGACACCCAGAGAATAGTTAAAAGGGACAGACAGAGAGTGAGAGAGAGACAGAGGGAGAGAGAGAGAGAGCGAGAGGGGGAGAGAGAGAGAAAAAGAGAGGGCAGAAAGCCTATTAATGAGTCATCAGAGGCATACTTTCACTTATTAATTGAAGTCACCTACTCCTCAGGTTTGAGGGGAAAGCTAGTGTTTATCTGATCATTAGAAGAAGAGAACGCAAACAGAAAGGAACAGAAAAACGGTAACTCAAAACAAGAGAACTCCCGAGAGGGGTATTTTGAAGGTAAGCTACATATATAGTGAGAAAGGGTTGAATGAGGTGAATGAGGACAAAAACAGATGGTTAAATAAATGGAAACAAAGTACAGCCCCCCCATAAAATGACATGACGAGTCCCCCTTTTCTGAAAAGAAAGTTACCGTATATGTTTTGCTCAGGTTGCCATCAGCTTGCTCCAACTCGGCTGTCACCCTGCTGTCTGCACTCCTCTATTTATGAGTCTTCACTTCCTCCTAAATACACAAAGACTCGATTTCACTTTCACTTCTGCAGAACAACTGACCATAACTCCTCCTTCGCTCCGTCCCTCCCCCTTTTGCTGTCACAACAACACTTACAATCTCTGATTGCTTTACTACTGTACCATTACCTCCTGCCACTTTCAACTGATTTTTACAGTTGATATACAGTACCAGTCAAAAGTTTGGACACACCTACTCATTCAAGTGTTTTTCTTTATTTTTACTATTTTCTACATTCTATAATAATAGTGAAGACATCAAAACTATGAAATAACACCAGAAATCGTATTTGTCACATACACATGGTTAGCAGATGTTAATGCGAGTGTAGCGAAATGCTTGTGCTTCTAGTTCCGACAATGCAGTAATTTTCAACGAGTAATCTAACCTAACAATTTCACAACAATTACCTTATACACACACAAGTGTCAAGGAATGAATAAGAATATATACATGAAAAAATATATGAATGAGTGATGGTATAGAACGGCATAGGCAAGATGCAGTGGATGGTATAGAGTACAGTATATACATATGAGATGAGTAATGTAGGGTATGTAAACATTATATAAAGTGGCTAGTGATACATTACATCAAGATGGCAAGATGCAGTAGATGGTATAGAGTACAGTATATACATATGAGATGAGTAATGTAGGGTATGTAAACATTTAAAAGTGGCATTGTTTAAAGTGGCTAGTGATACATTACATCAAGATGGCAAGATGCAGTAGATGGTATAGAGTACAGTATATACATATGAGATGAGTAATGTAGGGTATGTAAACATTATATGAAGTGGCATTGTTTAAAGTGGCTAGTGCTACATTTATTACATACATTTTTCCAGTGGCTGGAGTTGAGTCAGTATGTTGGCAGCAGCCACTCAATGTTAGTGATGGCTGTTTAACAGTCTGATGGCCTTGAGATAGAAGCTGTTTTTCAGTCTCTCGGTCCCTGCTTTGATGCACCTGTACTGACCTTGCCTTCTGGATGATAGCGGGTGAACAGGCAGTGGCTCGGGTGGTTGTTGTCCTTGATGATCTTTTTGGCCTTCCTGTGACATCGGGTGGTGTATGTGTCCTGGAGGACAGGTAGTTTGCCCCCGGTGATGTGTTGTGCAGACCTCACTACCCTCTGGAGAGCCTTACGGTTATGGGGGGAGCAGTTGCCGTACCAGGCAGTGATACAGCCAATATGCCCACATATGGAATCATGTAGTAACCAAAAAAGGGTTAAACTAATCAAAATATATTTTTGATTATTCAAAGTAGCCGCCATTTGCCTTGATGACAGCTTTGCCCACTCTTGGCATCCTCTCAACCAGCTTCTCCTGGAATGCTTTTCCAACAGTCTCGAAGGAGTTCCCACATATGCTGAGCAATTGTTGGCTGCTTTTCCTTCACTCTGCAGGTCCAACTCATCCCAAACCATCTCAATTGGGTTGAGGTCGGGTGATTGTGGAGGCCAGGTCATCTGATGCAGCACTCCATCACTATCCTTCTTGTTCAAATAGCATGTACACAGCCTGGAGGTGTGTTGGGTCATTGTCCTGTTGAAAAACCAGATGGGATTGCATATCGCTGCAGAATGCTGTGGTAGCCATACTGGTTAAGTGTGCCTTGAATTCGAAATAAATCACACTGTCACCAGCAAAGCACCCCCACACCATCACACCTCCTCCTCCATGCTTCATGGTGGGAACCACACATGTGGAGATCATCCGTTCACCTACTCTGCGTCTCACAAAGACACAGTGGTTGAGTCCAAATCTCAAATTTGGACTCATCAGACCAAAGGACAGATTTCCACCGGTCTAATGTTCATTGTTCATCTTTCTTGGCCCAAGCAAGTCTCTTCTTATTTGTGTCCTATAGTAGTGGTTTCTTTTCAGCAATTTGACCATGAAGGCCTGATTCACGGAGTCTCCTCTGAACAGTAGATGTTGAGATGTGTCTGTTACTTGAACTCAGAGAAGCATTTATTTGGGCTGCAATTTCTGAGGCTGGTAACTCTAATGAACTTATTCTCTGCCGCAGAGGTAACTCTGGGTCTTCCTTTCCTGTGGCGGTCCTCATGAGAACCATTTTCATCATAGCGCTTGATAGTTTTTGCGACTGCACTTGAAGAAACATTCAAAGTTCTTGATATGTTCCATTTTGACTGACCTTCATGTCTTAAAGTAATGATGGACTGTCGTTTCCTTTTCCTTATTTGAGCTGTTCTTGCCATAATATGGACTTGGTCTTTTACCAAATAGGGCTGTCTTCTGTATACGCATTAAGAAGGAAAGAAATTCCACAAATGAACTTTTAACAAGGCCACCTGTTAATTGAAATACATTCCAGATGACTACCTCATGAAGCTGGTTGAGAGAATGCCAATAGTGTGCAAAGCTTTCATCAAGGCAAAGGGTGGCTACTTTGAAGAATCTCAAATATAAAATATATTTTGATTTGTTTAACACTTTTTTGGTTACTACATGATTCCATGTGTTATTTCATAGTTTTGATGTCTTCACTATTATTCTACAATGTAGAAAATAGTAGTAATAAAGAAAAACCCTGGAATGAGTAGCTGTGTCCAAACTTTTGACTGGTACTGTAAAGTATATTACTTTTTCAACCGATACAATACAAATAGCTGTTACAGTAGTCAAGGTTAAAGTAAGTTTGATGATTCCCTTCTTCAGCCTTGTGGAGTTGCTAATTGAAGACACCAGTCTGTCTGATCGGTGGGACAGGTGTGCATGTGTGGGGCAGGTGTGTGTCCACTGGTGCGTGGCCTGGAAAGTCCGGTGGATTTGGAGGTATACCTGATCCCCCCCCCCAGAGACCTCATTGTCCTCTCCAAAAGAGGATCATGGTTCTGTGTGTCTATCAGACAGGTAGGTTATAAACTCTAAATCACAGAATGAAATACAACACTATTTATTTACACTACATATTATATTGTATCTGTTAAATTAAGAGGTTTTCCATCCCCAACTCTCACCTTACTCCATACAACTTAGATGGCATTTCCCATTAGACCCGAGTTCAAAGACATTTCAAAGTAATTATTTGTATTTATTTTTCTTTGAAAATACATGTAGTTGATATTGGAATGTTTAAATACACTTGGAAGGTATTGGCATGGATTCAAATATACACAGAAGTGCATTTATAAATACAAATACTGAAATACTCCCATGCATTTGAACTCAGGTCTGTTTGGTTCTACAAGTACTTGAAATAATGTATTTGGAAAATAGTTTCAAATAGTAGGATATTTATAGAACATTATCAAAATTGAAGAATTTCATTTCTGACATATTATTTGAAAATACTAAAAGACACAGAATTGTTATTTATTTTTTAAATTACAAATACCCATATATTTCAAACCAGGTCTGTATCTCTACACATGATACACGACCATTCAAATGACCACAATAACAAAAAAACGTGTGGAAAAAAAACATTTTATTTGACTTATTCACCTTTATTCACGTCAATAGGACATGGAAGGCATCTGACAACACCAAAACACTCCATCACAATACTGACGGATAGACAAGACAGACATGCTCTGCTCTCCCTCAGCATAGATAGGGAACAACAGATGGGGAAGACTGATGGTTTAGGCATAATTGACATTTGTGTTAGTGTGTGTGTGAGGGGGGTTGTCAAGTAGTTGGGTGTGCTTTCATGTGCGTACGCTTGAGGAACACAAGTCTGCAGCCCACTACTGTTGTTCTCGTCTTTAGAACAGGCACTTCTCATAACTGCAGGGAGAAAAGACAGTCAGGGAGAAAAAGACAGGGAGAAAAAAAGAGCAGGTTTAACAGATTAATGACCTGGTAACGAATTACCAACATGTTGAATCATGCTGAGATCGGAAAGACCTATAAACAGGTTGAAGTGAGATTTGTTTGGAAAGGGGAACCATTTTAAATCTAGGAGCTTGCAGGCGGTATGTGAAACTGAGATCTTAAGAAAATCCGCTCACCAAGCAAAGAATATATTGCAATGTTAGCTTCTGTGACAGCACCGTAGGCTCGTCAACACTGCCTAGTTAGATCACATCAGTAAGTACCTGTGCAGGCTGTGGACTCCTCCCTCCATCTGAGCCGATGTCGTCCTCCTCTCAAACTTCAGATCCCCAGAATACATCATGGCTCTGCACGGGAAAGACAAATAGTGTTACACGGAGCCCCCGAGCTCACACACATGTGCCGGTATCAAAGTAGGTGCACTTTGACAAACATTCAGACGTGTGTGTGTGCGCGTGTGTGTGTACGTGTACCTGAGCTGGGTGAGGCTCTTGGATCCGATGTCTTGACAGGAGTGTTGGATCCCAGCCAGCAGGTAGGGAATAAACTTATGGATAGAGCCCTTATCCTGGACTGCCCCCGACACACCCTGAGCCACCTTGATCTTGTCACACTCACTGCAGAAAGACGGAGGAGGAAACGGGTAGAGAGAGAGAGAAAGAGGACGGGTCAGCTATGTGTTATTTGTCTTTTGAGTGACTGCCTGCTGCAGAGCTAGTTGCCCCTGGGTCGTAGCAATTGATTAGCGCACACCGTAGCGAAACATGTTGCAAAGGGAAGCAACAAGCGCTTCTTATTGGACAAGTTCAGGTAGTGCCTCCCTGTTTGTCTGTTTTATTTCGTTTGGTGCCTAATGAATACAATCTTAGGGAAAATAAAGATTTGTATTACTAGTGCATTAGTATAACTATGACTCCGTACCTGAAGTATCTGGTCTGGGAGCCCAGGTTCTTGTCCATGGCATCCAATGAGCCCATGCCTCGGTATTTCTTCAGCCTGATGCCGTCAGAGAAGAAGTATTCACCTGGAGCCTCGCTGGTGGCAGCCAGGAGAGAGCCCATCATCACTGGAGAGACAAGGGGAGGAGAGATGAGAGAATGTACCTTTCATGCTTTGAGATGGATTTTTGTGTGTTAGTACATTATTATATCAGTCTCTAAATGTGAGCCTGTAAGTGCTAAAAGTAATGGTTAATGCTATGTGTAACGGCTAATGCTAATTGTGGCTAATGCTATGTGTAACGGCTAATGCTATGTGTAACGGCTAATGCTAATTGTGGCTAATGCTATGTGTAAGGGAAAGGGGGATATCTAGTCAGTTGTACAACTGAAAGCATTCAACTGAAATGTGTCTTCCGCATTTAACCCAAGCCCTCTGAATCAGAGGTGCGGGGGGCTGCCTTAATCGACATCCACGTCTTCAGCGCCCGGGGAACAGTGGGTTAACTGCCTTGCTCAGGGGCAGAACGACAGATTTTTACCTTGTCAGCTCGGGGATTCGATCCAGCAACCCTTCGGTTACTGGCTCAATGCTCTAACCACTTGGCTATCTGCCATAATGGCTAATGCTATGTGTAATGGCTAATGCTATGTGTAATGGCTAATGCTATATTATTGACTAATGAGAGTTGGTGTGTGTATGGGTATTTGAATTGAGCCTGAGACACACCTGTAGATGCCCCAAGTGCCAGGGCTTTGGCGATGTGCCCCACGGTCTGGATGCCTCCATCGGCGATGACTGGCACCCCAAATCGACGGGCGTACTCAGACACCTTGTACACGGCGGTGGCCTGGGGACGCCCACACGCCAACACTGAGACAACAAGGGAAGGAGGACAGGCGTGAACAAAGAACACACACACACACGTAGTGACAATGCTCATGACTGCTTGAGGCCTACTTTGTGTCACTTGGTTCAATTGAGGCTGACAAGTCATGGTGGGGCATATCCAGCCAACCCTTCATATGTAGCCCCCCATCAGAGACAGACTAGACATTAGGCATCCTCACACAGCAGACAGTCTGTCCTCGCCTGCCATTTTATGTTGTAATTTCCTGGTTTATCAAGTGAATTAATCATATCAGTATTATTTTATTTTTGTTGATTTGCTGTGTATTAAACATGGTTTTGGCTTGCTTGAGTGGATCATCTCATAATGAATTGGATTTTATCGTCTGTTTTTCCCTGATAAACGTAATCATTATGAAACTGATTACACAGCAAGCTGACGGGACAGGAAAGACCTTTTGGCATTTAGTAAGATAGGATTTCCCATTCACAAAACATGATTCAACAAGTAGTACACCAAACACACACACAATATTAGGCTACATTAGAGAAACGTGATGTTTATTTGGGAAAATAACATTCATCAAATGAAAAGAAAAACAACTGAAAGCGAGGAAGCCTTAGAAAGGGTTTGAGTTTATATGTTTTGAATCCAGGAAGCACAAGCATCTCTTCAGGAAGCATCTCTTCAGGAAGCATCTCTTCAGGAAGCATCTCTTCAGTAGGTCCTATGATTGAGTGTAGTCTGGCCCAGGAGTGTGAAGGTGAACGGAAAGGCACCGGAGCGACGAACCGCCCTTGCTGTCTCTGCCTGGCCGGTTCCCCTCCCTCCACTGGCATTCTCTGCCTCTAACCCTATTACAGGGGCTGAGTCACTGGCTTACTGGTGCTCTTCCATGCCGTCCCTAGGAGGGGTTCGTGCCGTGGGGGAGAACTTCGTGGGCTATACTCAGCCTTGTCTCAGGGTAGTAAGTTGGTGGTTGAAGATATCTCTCTAGTGGTGTGGGGGCTGTGCTTTGGCAAAGTGGGTGGGGTTATATCCTGCCTGTTTGGCCTTGTCCGGTATCGTCGGACGGGGCCACAGTGTCTCCCGACCCCTCCGGTCTCAGCCTCCAGTATTTATGCTGCAGTAGTTTGTGGCGGGGGGCTAGGGTCAGTCTGTTATATCTGGAGTATTTCTCCTGTCTTATCCAGTGTCCTGTGTGAATTTAAGTATGCTCCCTCTAATTCTCTCTCTCCCTTTTCTCTCTTTTTTACTCTCCCTCTCTTTCTTTCTCTCTTCTCTCGGAGGACCTGAGCCCTAGGACCATGCCCCAGGACTATCTGGCCTGATGACTCCTTGCTGTCCCCAGTCCACCTGCTGCTGCTCCAGTTTCAACTGTTCTGCCTGTGGCTATGGAACACTGGTCTCTAACTCTCTGTCTCTAACTCTCTGTCTCTAACTCTCTGTCTCTAACTCTCTGTCTCTAACTCTGAATGATCGGCTATGAAAAGCCAACTGACATTTACTCCTGAGGTGCTGACCTGTTGCACCCTCGACAACCACTGTGATTATTATTATTATTTGACCCTGCTGGTCATCTATGAGCGTTTGAACATCTTGGCCATGTACTGTTATAATCTCCACCTGGCACAGCCAGAAGAGGACTGTCCACCCCTCAGGCTCCTCTAGGTTTCTTCCTAGGTTCCTGCCTTCCTAGGGAGTTTTTCCTAGCCACCGTGCTTCTACATCTGCATTGATTGCTGGTTGTGGTTTTAGGCTGGGTTTCTGTATAGCACTGTGTGACATCGGCTTGTGTAAAAAGGGCTTAATAAATACACTAGATTGATTGATTATTATGCAGGCTTTTTTCCCTCAACACTAAATATGAGAATTAGCAGATTGGCCTCTTTTCCTCCTTAACGTTTTGTGTGACAGTTAAACATTTTATGTATTTTTTACATTTAACCTTTATTTAACTAGTCAAGTCAGTTAAGAACCAATTCTTATTTACAATGACGGCCTACCCCGGCCAAACCCTAATGACGCTGGGCCAATTATGCTCCGCCCTATGGGACTCCCAATCACGGCCGGATGTGATACAGCCGGGATTCGAACCAGGTACTATAGTGACGCCTCTAGCACTGATATGCAGTGCCTTAGACCGCTGCGCCACTCGGGAGCCCACGTTTCAATGAATCCTGTTACCAGCCGTCAGTTCGGCCGAGAACGTTTTGACGAACTCTTACTCTAAAATGAGTTAATTACTATGTCTGAAGCCCACATCAAAGGAGGAAGTTGAGAAAGTGGAAAATATTATTTTAGCTTCGCGCTCACCTTTTTTTTTGTGATTGATATGCATATCCATGAGCTAACTGGGACTGGAATGAAATTGAGTAAATAATTACCATAAATACTGAATACGAATTGATTAAATTGCAAAGCAGCACTACCAGAAAGCATTTGAAGACATGCATCTTATACCCTCTCCAAAGGAACAATACTATTATGAACAAACAGATAGTAAATCCTAAGTTACAGGTCGGGTTTACAGTATAAGTTACAGTGTTGTTAAGTCAATGACTGTTACATGTGAATGGGGTGTAAGAAGCAATGACATACTGTACGTAGATTCCTTAACGCGTTACAACAGCCAGTCTAATCTGGAGCTAAGGGCTCCCTCCCCACTCCTATATGAAAACATGACCATATGTTGATGTCTAGCTGACAGGGAAAATGTGGTTAAATCCAATCCATGGGACACACACACACACACACAGGTTAATGATTCTCAACAGAGAAAGACATTTAACAGGAAATTGAAAGATGGTGAAAATGTAGTAACAACCTGTAGTAACTGGTATTGCTAAAGACATTGAAATCTGTTCAGGTTCAGCTTGTTTCAGAGGGAAGGTGAACCGCACTACTAAAATACACTTCCTCATATGCATCCACCTTCTACCCCCAAGCCGTAAGACTACTAAACAGTTAGTTAAATAGTTACCCGGACCATCTACATTGATCCTTTTTGCAGTAACGGTGACTACTCAAATATGCTGCCGCTACTGTTTATTAAAATCGGTCACTTTATTCCTAGTTACACTATATGTGCATATCTACCTCAATTACCTCGTACCCCTGCACATTGACTCAGTACTGGTACCCCGTGTATATAGCCAAGTTATTGTTACTCATTGTATATTTATTATTATTATTACGTGTTAAACGTAAAAATTATTTCTCTATTTTCTTTCTCTGCGTTGTTGGTAAGGGCCCGCAAGTAAGCCTTTCACTGTTAGTCTGCACCTGTTGTTTACGAAGCATGTGATGAATACAATTCTATTTGATTTCAAATGTACTGTAAGTTTTAAAACGACGAGGATGTCGAGACAAGGGGCGGTGTGATGTCACGCTGACAGATTAGTCAAGGACAAAAGGACAAGCATCCAAAACCCCCAAAACCAGCTTAGCTACTACTTCTACTGATGCAGAGCCGTTAACCAACCAATGCAGACAGGCTGTGACGGGGGGTAGGCGGGCACAGTGTGGTAGTGGAGCCAATTAGAGAGAAAATGCCCTGCGCAGGGTAGGGGGGCCTGGTGGGAGGGACTTACTGCAGTATCCCGTTACAGTAGTTGGGGTTTTGGGGCTGTGGAGATTTATACCAGGAGCAACACTGAGAGGCGCTAGAGAGACAGACATCACAGGCCGTGTGAAACCAATAGAGCAGAGGTCCACACAACGAAACATGAAATGGAGGTGGTGGGTAAGAGAGGGGAACAAAAAGAAAACAACAAAACGGATACAGAGACAAGGAGATGATAAAGGAAGAGATAGATCGAAAATAAGAAACCAAAAAAAACAGATCATGAAAGATAGAGATAGAATAGCATGATTGAGAGAGGGGAGGATGAGGTGAAAGAGAAACAGAAAATAGAGGGTAAGACTGACAATTGATGGGGGAGTTGCGCGTGATTTCTAAAGGACCTGCCTCCGTGAGAAAGTCCATTGTTATTGTCAGGTTTCAGAGTTTTGATCTGAAACGGTTTGGCTGAAGTTTGAGGATGTTCCACACTCCAGTCCTCCACAGGTGGTCTTATTCAGTTAAATTGCCTGTATTAGAATGTAATATGGCAGCACAAATTGATTCTGCAAAACCCTTCAGCATTCTCTACAGCCAGTGAGGGAGAAGGAAAGAACCTAGAACGAACCCTGTTATGGATGGGACCCTTTGTACAGAATTCTACAGTTGGCGAAAGGGCGATTTCAGTCGTTAGCGGAAAGGTGGCCAGATTGGAGGCTCCCGATTGGGTTACAGCTGCTGCGGGTGAGCGGGAGCTAGGCAGTCTGCCATTGGTCGGACTCACCTTCCTGTGTGATGCAGATGGAGCCACTGCCCATGCCCACTCGCAGGCCGTCCACCCCGGCGTCGATCAGGTTCTTGGCCTGGGCTGCAGTTACCACTGAGACAGACAGGGGGAGACAGAGCGCAACAATGTCACAGGCAGGTGCAGTGCAATCATGAAATGAGGGCAGTTCTGAGAACGCAGCATTTCTTGCTCGCTCTTTCTGTGTGTGTGTGTGTGTGTGTGTGTGTGTGTGTGTGTGTGTGTGTGTGTGTGTGTGTGTGTGTGTGTGTGTGTGTGTGTGTATATATATATATTTGTGTGTAACACTCACCATTGCCTCCAATGACCTGAAGCTGTGGGTATTTCTCTTTGATGTACTTAATCATGTTGATTTGGAAGATCGAGTTCCCTTGAGAGGAGTCCTGAATGAACGAGAGCAACATTAAAGGGGCAATCTGTGATTGCTACAGCGATCTTTAGACTTAATTAATTATATATACACATACATATTGATTCTTGAATAATATAACTTATTCAACTATCGTAACCCATACACATCATTGGTCATACTTAATGATCGTACTCCTTTGTTTGTAAACATTGCAATTGTAAACAAACACTGTCTAGCCACAAAACATGGTTAAAACTATAATTTGGGTATCATGTATGGTCAGTCCTTGTATCCATAGCTCCGTCTTGAGAAAGGTTACATTTCTCCAACGCCATCCCTCCGCTTTTTACCAAAATAGTGGCAGGGTTGTCCGCTTTGTTATTGTTTGAACAGCAGACTGCCCCTTTAAAGAACAGACTGAAGAAAAAGATGGAGAAAGTATCCATGAAGAGAATAACAAGTAGACGCGGTAGAAGAACCAGGAACCCACTAGTACGACCACATCTACGCCGCTCTGCACCAGCAGGTCCAGTCTGTACTTGTCGTCGTTGTGCGTCCCGATGGCTGCCCCACACAGCAGCTGTTTGCGTGAGTCTTTAGAGGCCAGGGGGAAGTCCCTGTTCTTCTTCAGGTCTGTCCTGGCGATGATGGACACCAGGCAGCCCTCCTTGTTCACTATGGGCAGCTTACCTACACAGAGACATGGCATTTATAACGGGGCCTTTCGGACACACGGGGCATGTTGACGTAGGCTATATGACAGTCTCGTTCATTTTTTTATTTTAACGGTGAACCTTCTCCCCAGGTCCCGCCTCCTCACCTTTCTTACTCCTCTGCAGGATCTCATTGGCCTCTTTCAGTGTCACTCCAGCTGGAGCTACGACAAGGTCCTCAAGCTTTGTCATCACCTGTAGTGGTGAAGGAAGGAGAAAACAAAAGAAGATTAGCATGTACCTTCGGACGCGAGTTAGAGAGTGGCAGGGAAGTCAACTAAACACAATTATACAGGATGTACAAATACCAACTGGGTAAACACCGTAATACGCGTTGAGCCACAACTACCTCGTTGAGTGGCAGCATGTGCTCCTCCTCCTTCAGGAAGTCAATGTCCCGCGAGGAGATGATGCCAACGAGGTGCCCGCCCATGTGGCCGCTGTCTGTGATGGGGATGCCGCAGAAGCCGTGGCGTGCCTTGGCCTGGAACACGTCTGCCACGCGGTCTGTAGGACTCATCACCACCGGGTCTGTGATAAAACCCTGCTCGTACCGCTGGGAGAGAGAGAGGGCAGGAAAGGAAAGAGGCGGGAGAAGAGGGGGAAAAGAGGGAGCAGGGATTGAGGGATGGGGGGGAGCGGAGGGCAGAGAGTGGAGGGAGTCGAGAGAAAGGAATTGGGTAGCAGGCGGAAGAACAAGTGGGGGAGGGGAAAGAGGGACATGGGGAGAGAGGGTAAGGGTATCTATTAGGCTCAGCAAATCTACAGGGTATTTAAAAAGCATACCAGAGCGCATGAGCGATAGATGAAAAATGAAATAGGAGAAGAGAGAGAAAATGATTGCTTCCTGTTCTAGCGGGAACACTACAGTGAAACAGTTCCAACTAGGTTGGCAGGACGACCAAACCAAAAGACAGCAGACAATAACATGAGTAGCAGAGACACGCACACACAAAAATACACATGTAACAAAACAAAAGAAGAGAAATATGAAGGGAGACGAAGAGTGAAAGAGAGAGAACGTGTAGTAGGGGTCATCACCTTGACCTTGCGGACCTCGTTGGCCTGGAACTCTGGAGTGCAGTTGTGGTGGATGAAGCCTATTCCCCCTGTGAGCTGTAAGACGATTAGAAGAACATGTTTACTTGCCAGTTTGTGTGTCTGTGTGTGTGTGTGTGTGTGTGTGTTTGTGAGAGAGAATGTAAGGATTTATGCAGAACAACTAGTTTCAAGTGAATTCTTGGCATTTGTTTTGCAGTGAAGACTATGTGATGTTTCCACTGCAATGTTTGCCTCTGGGGGGGAGGGGGCTTTACAAAACAACCATCTTAGGTTACTATTTTAAGTGACACATAATTGCAGCTGTTGTAGTCACTTCAACATACCCTGGGAGAAGGTACTGGTTGTTTTCCAATAGCTGTTGATGTTTCTGCTATCAGCTGTTTTATAGGGTGGGGGGGGGGGGGGTTTGTTGCTTTGTGATCTCATGTCATCATGTGATCGGTCTGAGACAGCAAATACGTTTTTTTGTATTCCTTGTTGCTTCCTTGGTAACTGTGCCAACAACTGCGAAGAAGATTGTCGTCACGATTATCGATCATCGTGTTTTTTTTTTTTTTAACGACAGTTAGCCTAACACTGCTGTTCACTTCGTGTTTTGCTGAGTCGACTTTGAACTATAACCTTCCATTATGTCACCATGCTAAAGTGTGTATGTTTACAGCAGACTTACTGCCATGGCAATGGCCAGCGCTGACTCTGTGACGGTGTCCATGGGGGAGGATACAAAAGGCGTTTTCATGGTGATCTGCTTCGTCAGGGCTGAAGTCAAATCCTGCAGAGGACACAAACCAGTTACTACAAGTTACTACTTGTAACGAACACCTGTCGTAGACACAAACACACCTTTCACGGCGCTCGGTTGCCAATCAAGATTACAATGGGAAGGTCTTCCTTGTAATCTTAAATGGAATCTTCGGTCGTATTCACTAGGCAACAAACGGAAGAAAACGGACTGAAAAGGGACGACCTGAACTTATCCAATAAGAAACATTGCAAAATGTTTTGCTATGGCGTGCACTAATGAATATGACACCAGGTCATGGAGGGTCAGAAGCCCTAATGGTTCCACTCACCACCTGTTCCGATGTGAAGTCAATGTACCCTGGGAGAATCAGGAAGTCACTGTGAGAGAGAAAAGAGAAAGAGAGAAAAGAGAAAGAGAAAGAGAAAGAGAAAGAGAGAGAGAGAGAGAGAAGAGACAGGCTTCACATGCTGCATACAATCTAACAATGATTCTCACACACATATGCAATTTCACACATTTGTGTCTCAGAATGTACAGTAAGGTGTTACAATATCACACGTGGGGCGGCCAAATGTGAATTTCCTTCTTCAGCTGGTTAATAAAGTAATTTTCTTTCCAATTGTTATTATTTTTTTATTATTATTATTATTTAAAAAATTCACTGACAGTGGGCATATCAAATTCTACGATATCTTTCGACAGCACTTGAGTGGGACTGCAAAAGTTCAGCGTTTGATCATCTGAGCAATTTGAGCTATCCGGAACTTGACGTGGGACTAACTGATATCTGATGCATGTGACGAGCAGGCAAACCGTGTCCTGTGTTGTTACACGTTAGCGCTGACTGTCAACACGTTCCTGAAGGTCCCGAGAAGTGATGCAAGTATGACTAAGTCACTTTGGATAAAATAGTCTGCTAAATGGCATATATTATTACAATCATATGTTTCCAAGCACACCGTCTGTCTGGTACTAACTGGTTGAGATTTTGAAACAGCCGGTTGCACAAGCGCCTTCACTTTGAAGTATACCAGTACTAAGTAGGCCCATGTTTCTAGGAGGAGACTACTTGGCCTATATTAAGCATGGAATGCGCAGAATGAGATATGATGGTAACTTCACTGAAGAGTAGACAAGAGATGAGGCCAAAGACGTGTATAAACTCTCCTTGGATGAGGTACTGTGGCAAATTAACTATACTTCTGCCTAACAACTACTTATTGGTCATGCCAATACAGTCATATTCTATAATATCTTGACATGGAGGTGCCTTCGGGTTGTCATAATTAGCTACATCGTCACAAGGAATGTCATGCCTGGTATTCCTAATTCAACTGCTGGAAAACTAGTCTACCGACTGCAAACACGAGTTATTGTCGTGTGTGTATGTTTCATAACAGACACTGAAAGTAGGCTTATTATTCATGAATACACCCTCTGGATGATAGAGGAACGTTCAAATCACAGGCTTGCATAGCTGAAGATAGCCAGGCCTATCCAGAACCTCATATGCATATACTTCTTTCAGATATTATTTTTGGTCGATTTGAGTCGATCCCCAAAATAAAATTGTTACTTAACTCGCTGTCATTTGAAAGCCTGAGTTGAGCCGGGAAACCTGAGTCGGTAGACTCATGGCCATGTAGAAATAATTGCATTTAATGCAATGACTCAAAGCACCCAAAGCCCCTG
Organism: Salvelinus alpinus; assembly: GCF_045679555.1. Taxonomy (NCBI): domain Eukaryota; kingdom Metazoa; phylum Chordata; class Actinopteri; order Salmoniformes; family Salmonidae; genus Salvelinus; species Salvelinus alpinus. Next base: position 7,165,442 of record NC_092113.1, on the reverse strand, counting down.
CTTGCACAAATAATAGTGTAGCTAATTTGTCAACGACGAAATATACGGCTGGTTACTAGCTAGCTACAAAGGTTATCCAAGTTAACTAAAGCGAATTGCGATGGATTTCAACAAGCAGCCATGTGACTGCCAAACGTCAATAATTACTTGTAGGTAAGGCCGTCCCCGCAGTTGAAGAGTTGCTGCCCGCAGAGTCCATCATCGGGCACGTAACCAGTCTGTCCACTGATCAGGTAGTCCGCCATTATACAATTTATGTATCTACGTTAGTGTTTTATTAGTCACGTTGGTGCTAAACAGACAACGGCCCAAGAGACCGATAACTTTCTTCGTTTCTTCGCTCCACTCCGAACGTCAGTTACGATCGGCGATCTGTCAGTCAGCTGTGGCGTGGTGCGACCGTGCGCTCTGTCTCTTGTCAAGAAGACCCTTTCCTGGTTATAAAAATGACATGTAATGCATTCACGACTGTAGAACATTTACCGAACTGCCCTCTAATCTTCGGCCTTCAACGTTATCAAGCTCCTGTCCTGTCTGGAGATACCTCTGGTCCCACACGTTTTCGTCTGACAACCTTTTTCTTCTTCGGGGTTTTATGGCGGTGTGAAACCAATATTAGGTGCATTACCGCCATCTACCGCGCTGGAGTGGGATGGATACTATGGAGATGTTCTAGATTCTGCGCTCTGGTTCAAGGGTTTTCGAACTTTTTAATGTCAGGGACCCCAAAATATTATGAGCCCCTGGGTTAGGACCCCCTATAATGTGTATTTATTTTCGTGAGCAAATCAAGTTCCTGAGAGCTGCATGTAACTTGCAGTTTATGAGCAAAATTCCTGCTATTCTACACATTTTGCCATGGCTCATTCCATGTTCATATTTGAGGAAGGTCAGCTCTACCCTTTTGGGCCCGTAAGTTGGTCAGGTCCGACCAGTTTTGATGTTTGTAGGTTTTAGTGAAGAACGTGATCTGTGGTTTATGCTGCTGGCCAGTTAGGAGATGAACCTGTGTTGTGTTACTCTATCTTATGAGAGCGGTTGAGGCTGTTGTGGCCTATTCGTTTCTGATCGTCTTGAAAGTCCTTCGTGTTATTGCTGATTGAAACCAGCAGGTGGGTGGAGTGACAACCTTTATTTTAACAGTTAAGTTGACTGAGAACACTCATTTTCGGCAATGACCGGGAGAAAAATGACAGGGGAGATTAATGACCCAGTTGGAAGATTAGGATGATTGAGGCCATGACGGTTTGAAGGCCAGAATGGGAATTTAGCCAGGACACCAGAGTTAACACCCATACTCTTAGGATAAGTGGCATGGGATCTTTAGTGACCAGTCAGGACACCCATTTAACATTATCAGAAAGACAGCACCCAACACAGGGCAATGTCCCCAATCACTGCCTTGGGATTTTTTACTTAACCAGAGGAGAGTGCCTCCTACTGAATCTCCAACCCCACTTCCAGCAGCTTCTGGTCTCCCATCCAGGGACCAACTCTGCTTCCAAGGTAAACCAGCAGTGGGATGCAAGGTGATATGCTGCTGCCATAAAGTCACGCGTCATTTCCGGGACAGGTACTAACTCTCCCCTATGCTGGAAAAATCTTGCAGGTGTTGATTTCTGTCATCCCCTATTTAAGTCTTTGGACCGCCCACTAGTAAAGTGGCACACATAAAAGGAGCGACAGCATTACAGCTGTTATTAATATAGCTTGGCACACCATGCTGCCTATATTTGGGCCTAGCAGACTGACCTGAATAAGCAACGACTACACTGCAGCTCGTTTAGAGGCGGTGTCAAAATAATGCATTGTGAAGGCCTTACTGTGTGTTGAAAGGCCAGAGGTTGTCACAACAGTAACATGCCTGAAGTGTTCAGTATGGCTGCATTTAGACAGGCAGCCCCATTCTGATCTTAATTTTTTTAACTAAATGGTCTTTGGCCAATAAGAAAAGCTCGGATGTGGTCAAAAGACCAATTAGTGTGGGGGGGATACCAGAATTGGGCTGCCTGGCTAACGAAGTCTGACCTGTATCTGAGCAGCATGAAAGTCCTAAAGTTTAGTGTGTATACTGATTGAGCATGAAGGTGAACTGATAAAAGGTCTGACTGGAAGATCTGGGTCAACCCATTGACAACCACATAGCCGGTGAACCTAGCATGGGTGCCAGTTCCTTTCTGCTCTCACGGGCATTGTCGTTCATGTGTGATAATGAACACAAAAGAAAAGAAAATGACATCTGGTTTACAAACTCAGTAACTATCTGTATTAATGTACAACCGTTGAAAATTACAGCATTTATTTCTTTTTAATGTTTTTTTTTTTTTTTACGAACTATCAATTTGCAGAAAAAGGTGAACAATGTGAGAAGAAAAAGAAAAAAACAGGTAGAGGGATGGTGGGATCGTGTGGGAGAATTAAGGGTTGTTTTTTTGGGCGGAGTGTTAAAGCATGTTTGTGTTCACGTGTGTGCGCGCATGCTTTCTCATTTCATGTGTAGTGTGTTTGAATGTGGCGTTCTTGACATCTAAATGGGAGGGGGGGGGAATACAGTCACGCCATTCTGGGACCCTGTAGCAGACACAAAGAGAGCGCTTAACGAGGGAGGGATGAGTGTGAGGAGCCGTAGACAAAGGGATGGAAAGTGAAGGAGGGAGGGGGCGAATGAGTTAGGGAGCTGCTGGTGCTTTGCAGTCGTCTGGAGACTTCAGGTGTCGTGGAAATCCTTCAGCAGCGTGCGTCTCCTCTGCTCAGCAATGTGCATCTGATTCTCCAGATCCTGAAAGAGAGCGAGTGGAAGAAGTTCAATTCTTCAGAGTCTAAAACAAACACAGTGCCTAGGGACGTACATATTTCGGGGGTCCTTCTGATTTCCCAAGGCGTGTCATTAACCGGCAACTCCCCTGTGTTCCCAGCCAATGGAAGTCTTAATCTGGAAACTTTAAAATATCCATATACACTCCCTTTTCATTCACATCTTCCCCCTGTTCCTTACCCCTCTGTCATTAGCATTCAGCTCCCCCTCGCTCACGCTCTCGTAGCTGTCTGCTCGCTCCACCTTCCAGGACAGGTTCTCAATCTCCGCTTCCAGCTGGGCCTGCTGGTATTCAAACTGAATAGAACAAAATGCATTTATTAGGCTACTTGTTCATTATAGACAGCGTGTTTAAATTAGCAACACCCTCCCCGCAAATGAATGGTTCTCATCAATTTGATTCAATGGCATCTTTGCGGACTGCAAGCGTCAAAGAATCGTTCACTCAATAACCCCCTCGCAAATATCTTATTAGCAGCATAAATGTGCTTTGCAACTTCACACGTTGCTCATGGAAAATGTCACCCTGTATAAAAGACTGAAAACTTATTTGTTACAAATTTAACTGGGTGTGCAGAGCCATGGCTGAGAAAATCTGTCAACTATAATACATTCATTAGGCCCCAATCTATGGATTTCACATGACTGGGAATACAGATATGCATCTGTTTGTTGTCAGTAGCTTATGCCTGCCCATGCCATAACCCCACTGCCATCATGGGGCACTCATCACAACGTCGACATAAGCAAACCGCTCACCCACACAACACCATACACGTTGTCTGCGGTTGCGAGGCCGGTTGGACGTACTGTCAAATTCTCGTAGATGACATTGGGGCGGCTTATGGTAGAGAAATTACCATTCAATTCTGGCAACAGCTCTGGTGGGCATTCCTGCAGTCAGCATGCAAATTGTACACTCCTCAAAACATCTGCATGTTTTAGAGTGGCCTTTTGTCCCCAGCACAAGACCTGTGTAATGATCATGCCATTGAATCAACGTCTTGATATGCCACACCGGTCAGGTGGATGATTATGTTGGCAAAGGAGAAATGCTCACTTACAAGGATTCAAACTAATTTGTGCACAAAATGAGAAATAAGCTTTGTGCGTATGGACAATCTGGGATCTTTTATTTCAGCTCATAAAACACTTTACATGTTGCGTTTATATTTTTGTTCAGTGTATATTAATGGAATGCAGTAGTGTAAAGTACTTAAATAAAAATAGTTATTATTTTGTTTGGTGATGTAAAAATACTTGTACTTTTTACTCAATACATTTTCCCCTGACACCCAAAAGCACTAATTACATTTTGAATGCTTAGCAGGACAGGAAAACGGTCCAATTGACACGCTTATCAAGAGAACATCCCTGGTCATCCCTACTGCCTCCGATCTGGCAGACTCACTAAACACACATGCTTCATTTGTAAATGTCTGAGTGTTGGTGTACCCCTGGCTTTCCATAAAGAAAACAATGGTGCCATCTGGTTTGCTTAATACAAGGAATTTGAAAAGATGTTTACTTTTGATACTGAAGTATATATCGTAGCAATTACATTTACTTTCAATCCTTAAGTATATTGAAAACCAAAATAGTGGTAAAACTTTACCAAAGAAGTATTTTGTCCTGGGTGGCTTTCACGCGAGTCATTTTTTATTCAGGCATCTTTACTTTTACCCAAGACAGTTGGGTCCTTTCCCCCCCCACCACTGACAGAACGTGGTAGCTTATACTAGACAGACACTCACCAGTTTTTTACGCGGACCAGACTCCATGTAGTAGGCGTAGGGGTAAGTATACTGCAGAGTGTAGCGACACTGTGGGACAGGCAGATTAGAGATCAGCACGACTTGCTATTGGTTCAAGGAGCAGTGTAGTGCAGTGGGTCAAATAACTACAGATAACCCTTTCACACCATTATGCCGAGCGGAACCAAACTGTGCCGGATCAGATTTACACACTCGGTTTGGCACCTCTCAGTAACAATAAAGTTGTGTGAAAAGCCCTATAGATGCTTGTGTTAATGTGTGCATTTGCTTTTTTGCGTGTGACCATAGTACCTTGGCCAAGAGCTTAGCAGCGTTCTGCATGTACTGCCAGTCTATCCAGGTGCCAAGGTTGTTCATCACCCGCTCTTGGATCTTCTCCTGGATCCGCTGGTACGTCTGAGCCTCCAGCTGGAGACTCTTATTGTGGTTCTCCCACTGAAGAACACAAACACAGTCAGGACTGGAGAAAGAGTCAGAACAGACACATTCAAGAAACACACTTCCGGGTGATTCTGACAAAGATCTGTGTTCATTTGACATGGTGTCTTGGCTTCGAACACTCAAGAGTTGTTGAACATGAGCGGTATTTGACACCAATGTGAGACAGTTGCCATAATCTAAAAGTACCTAGAAGTACCAGAGATAACGTGCAGCCTACTTCTGTGGAAGTATGCGTGACTGAGGAACATGTGTACTATCCTTGAAAGTACACCGTATGTATTAATATAATGATTGTCCATTTATTTTTTAATGTATGGCGCTGGTTGACATCACGTGTGCTGAAAGCTGTGTAATGCTCAGAGGTAGACAAACCACCTGATTGACACCGTTACTCTGTTAACGCATACAGTGGGGAGAACAAGTATGATACACTGCCGATTTTGCAGGTTTTCCTACTTACAAAGCATGTAGAGGTCTGTAATTTTTATCATAGGTACACTTCAACTGTGAGACGGAATCTAAAACAAAATCCAGAAAATCACATTGTATGATTTTTAAGTAATTAATTTGCATTTTATTGCATGACATACGTATTTGATTACCTACCAACCAGTAAGAATTCCAGCTCTCACAGACCTGTTAGTTTTTCTTTAAGCCCTCCTGTTCTCCACTCATTACCTGTATTAACTGCACCTGTTTGAACTCGTTAACTGTATTAAAGACACCTGTCCACACACTCAAAACAGACTCCAACCTCTCCACAATGGCCAAGGCCAGAGAGCTGTGTAAGGACATCAGGGATAACATTTTAGACCTGCACAAGGCTGTGCATGTCCAGGCCCGTCTGAAGTTTGCCAATGACTATCTGGATGATCCAGAGGAGGAATGGGAGAAGGTCATGTGGTCTGATGAGACAAAAATAGAGCTTTTTGGTCTAAACTCCACTTGCCGTGTTTGGAAGAAGGATGAGTACAACCCCAAGAACACCATCCCAACAGTGAAGCATGGAGGTGGAAACATCATTCTTTGGGGATGCTTTTCTGCAAAGGGGACACCTGCACCGTATTGAAGGGAGGATGGATGGGGCCATGTATCGCGAGATCTTGGCCAACAACCTCCTTCCCTCAGTAAGAGCATTGAAGATGGGTCGTGGCTGGGTCTTCCAGCATTACAACGACCCGAAACACACAGCCAGGGCAACTAAGGAGTGGTTCCGTAAGAAGCATCTCAAGGTCCTGGAGTGGCCTAGCCAGTCTCCAGACCTGAACCCAATAGAAAATCTTTGGAGGGAGCTGAAAGTCCGTATTGCCCAGCGACAGCCCCGAAACCTGAAGGATCTGGAGAAGGTCTGTATGGAGGAGTGGGCCAAAAGCCCTGCTGCAGTGTGTGCAAACCTGGTCAAGAACTACAGGAAACGTATGATCTCTGTAATTGCAAACAAAGGTTTCGGTACCAAATATTAAGTTCTGCTTTTCTGATGTATCAAATACTTATGTCATGCAAGTTAATTACTTAAAAATCATACAATGTGATTTTCTGGATTTTTGTTTTAGATTCCGTCTCACAGTTGAAGTGTACCTATGATAAAAATTACAGACCTCTACATGCTTTGTAAGTAGGAAAACCTGCAAAATCAGCAGTGTATCAAATACTTGTTCTCCCCACTGTAGGTGTTTGATGGATGTTTTTCATGTCACCTAGTCACGTGACGCACAGCTTACTTCAGAAAGGTTCACTGATTTCCATACAATACTCAAGTGCGAGCAGAAGTTATGTACCCATCAGTGATGGTAGCGTGTTAGTGTTTCATATTCATCTCACCCTCTCAAAGTAGAAGAGGTATTTCTTGAGGGCCTCTCTGGCCTGTGCCTGCTGGCTCTGGTTGACGATGTCTGGGTTCTCCTTATAGCGACTGCACTCATAGTACTCACTGCCATGGGTCTTCCAGTCCCCCAGACACATCCAGCAGAAGTCTACACACATACAGATGACATTAACGGGAAAAACAAGGCGAGCTCAATGTCAAATGGGTTGCATACGGCTTGAGCCCGTTAAATCAGCAGAACGTTGGGGGGGAAATTGATGGGTAAAAAGGCGCATTTGGTGTTAAGCTGTAAGAAAACATAACTGAGCTACACACCGTGTTTGCACTTGGAGCATAGCTGAAACAGAGGAAACACAATGTCAGACACTTAAAAAGAACCTGTAGTGAAAGTAGACATTCACAGAAAAGCTCCAGAGATGTAAAGAAAACTAACGCAAACAACAATGTGCTGATCGTCGGCACAACTCAGATGACGCCGATTCCATTAACACTCACCATGTGATTGCAGCCTCCATTCTTCTCAATGCAGATATTGCACTTGGGACACTAGGGAAAAAATAGAAAAATATATTAAAAAGCCATTCGACATTACAGACAAAAGTAAAGGAGAATATTGGAAAACCACACCTAATTTCATTGTGTGTGCGCGAGGTGTGGCGCGTCTCACATCTTTAGTGTGCGCACTGATGTAGTTGGCCGTCTCGGAATCGTCTGCACATTTGGTCAGCCACCTTCGGACAGTCGGGCAGTCTGTTGGGGCGTGGTACATGGCCCGGCATTTGAAACTGAGACAGTAGAGAGAAATAGTTGAGGGCATCCGCAGGGAGTCAAGTGATATGACCGTATGTTTATCTGACATGATACACATGAATCTAACAACTTGTGTACTGATCTGTGTATAAGAGTTGTATATGCTGGCGCCTGTCTTACCAGAAGACCTCATTGCAGCGGCTGCACTGTACTCTGCGGGCCCGTGGCTCCTGCACTTGGATGACGATGGGGCAGTCTGCCCCTGGACACAGCTGCAACTGGAAGTGGCTCTGAAGAGAGGAGGATTGTTTAGTCCCGTCTATCGACATGTCTGTGGACCACTCAAATGCGCCAAGTGTCCTGGGTCAGAACTAAACTTAATTTATGCTCAGTCGGACTCAGAAGACCTCTGATGCGCCTGTCGGTTTCCTTGTCGCAGAGACTTGAAAAAGGCTCACCTTTGACAGCTTCTAGGAGTTCTACATTTCTCTCAAAGAATGCACTGCTTTAATTGTCACATTCACAAATGTAAACAGGCTGTTTTTATCACCCCATTGCCTTGTACATAATGATTTTGTAACGCGTTCACTTTAATGAGCAAAAGTCAGCTACAGTCAAAATGTTAACAAGCTAGCAAACCAAAATACTGCTCGGTAGCTCATTTTGGTTGCCTGGCTTGCTGGACTGACATCTCCTAAAAACAATATTTTAACAGATGGTTGATTGATATTAAAATAGAGCAGGTATGCCATTTGGACCATCCAGGCTGCTGAAATCATGCAAACTTTGCGTTTATATTTTTTCATGACGTCACTGTCTACAGATATGTAGTTAGACCCACTGTAAACCAGCCAAGAGACCGGGCCTTACCGACAGCTACAGAGACCTTCAATAGCTAGACAGGTCCTGACAAATAAGCACACACTGGCTGAAAGACCGAAATTAAGAGGACGATAGTTTCCTTTTATTAACAGTATGCTGGCAGTGCAATTTTTCACCATTTGCTGTTCAAGAACAAAAGCAGCAGGGAGAAACAGAAAGGCAAAGAGGGACAGACCAATAGAAAGAGCGCCGACAAGCAGCCAGACAGACCACCAGAAGGACAGGCTGAGACTCGTACCTCCACATAGTCCCTGAAGAGGTAGCGTCTATATTTGTCCTTCAGCTCCTCACCAGGCAGCAGTGGGAGGACAAAGTCTTCTGGCATTTGGAGGGAACAGTCCTGAGCCATACAGGAGATACCTGCACACAGAAAGACAGGCCATTTAAAATATTTTAATCTCATGCATACATCCTGAGCACAAAAAATAAAAATAAATCCTGGAGAAACACATGGATTTCAAATACGAGACAAATTTAATATGAAAATATCCAAGGTACACAGACATCGGAATATGATTGCAAGGCTATCAATTCTCTCACCGGGGTTCATCTTCAAAGCCCATCATGTCACTATCTACAAAGAAACAAGCTGCTGACTTCTGAACACACTGACAGGTCGCATCAGCCCTAGCAGCACTGCTTACCCACTCCCACCCCATCTTTGACGAGTACAGTGCAATGCTGCTCCCAGCATCCTTTGCAGAAGGAGTGCTGACACGGCAGCGCGAGCAAGGTGTCCCTCCGAACCAGCTGCAGACACACCCCACACTGGAGGGACTGAGGCGCCTGGGGACCGAAAGAAATCAACACACATGATAGTCAAATGGTGGCCCAAGGGCCAAATCTGGTCAGTGACAGTTCAGCCCACCTACACAACTAGAACATAGAGTCCATGTACCTTTCCAGACACCACTTTGAACTTCACCCAAATACATTACAAACACTCCATAGAAAGAGAGTACTCTTAGTACTTACAGGAACTGATCTGCAGGTGCTGCTGGGCTGGACCTGGGCATCAGACAGCAACTGAGATGAGCTTGACTTGTATCTAAAAAAAAAAAAAAAAGGCAAAACCAGGGCACCAGAAATCATATTCGAACCTATTTATCAGAATATTTGCATAGTGTATGAAAATACGAGTGAGTAGGACTGAACTAGAGTTTACCTGTCCAGTATTTGTGACACTTGCCAGTGAAAGTGCACAAGGACCAGTTTGGCTACAGCAGGTAAAACCTGTCCAAAGAGAGGACAGAGAGCATGAGGAGGATCAAGCTTATGAATACAGCTGTTCTCAGGAGGAAGCAGCAGACCCTTCTCCTTAAGTACTTTCATTGATTACTTCTTTAAACTGATAACTACTGAGACTGGAACAATAGGCACCTCATAACTAGATATCATATGACCGTGCCACAGATATGGTCTGATATTACGGTTCACCATTCAATTTAGGTTAACACACATCCCCCCATGAGAATGAATGCTTGGCCCCTATCCCAACTCAGATATTTTCACACCCCTACTAGTTACGGTTAAGATTTAGGGTATGGTAATTGACCCTAGATGTAGATTTTACCATTAACCACCTCAATTACCCCTAAGACTAGCCCAACACAAACCTTCAGGATGGCGGCGATACTATTGACCTCGTCGCAGAGCACCTTCTGGCTCTCCCTGTAGGTGAGGCAGGTGAACTGGTACTCCTCTGGGTCGAACGAGTCGGCCCCCTGCTGCTCCATGTCTCCTGCCACGCCGTCATAGTAGTCGGCTATGTCCCCCTGGTCGTCGTCGTCACCCCCGTCATCATCCTCAGAGTTGACCCCGAGGTCATCCTCATTGCTGTCGTAGGCCTGGCTGTTCATGTCCACAGACATTCACCGGCAGAGACGCCCTCACTCTCTGGGACTGGCTCTCTGGCTGTCGGAACCACCTGGGGAACTACAGCTCCCAGAGAAAACTGCTCCACAAACTAGCCCAACACCTCTCAGCAGCAGCGGAAGAAGCAGAAGAAGCTACACTCCCCGTCTTTCATGAGGAACCGTCGAGGTGGATGCTCTGAAAGGAGACAAAAGAACTTGAGGATAAGCGGGAGGGGGGGAAAATAAAATGGTTCAGCGCAAGGAAAACAAACTTGACAATGGTGAGTTTGTGGATATTTATATGGACAAGTTGTATGATAAAGAAGAACGGGCCAGGGACATGGTGTGATGTTCATTCGCCTGAACTCAGGTCAATGGAACTACAGTGCTCCATAAAGTCAAGGTCTCTCTCTGCACAAGACAGAAGAGTCTCCAAATACCCAGCCACTTGTGCAATTCACTGATCAGAGATACACCAAAACTTGTCCAACCAAGTGTTCAGAAAGACCGGGAAAGCACAAATATCTCCTATTACCCCTGGGACTTTCCTTTCTTCTAGTTGTACATATGACAAACAATATGATAACACGTGTGGGATACAAAGCACGGGAAGCGGCTTAATGCAGCGGTTTAAAGGATTACATGACGATGTTTTCCCCTACTGACAAGGCGGTAGGACAGTAGGCATAGGAGCAGCCGCGTGACATACTATCTAGTCCTAATAAGAAAAACGTGAATTTTCAGCCACCTATAGTGACTTCTTGCATTCCCCCCCAAAATATCTCCACGTAGTGGGCGGTGTGGCGATTGTCGGTCTAGTTCGGATGTCTGCTCCTGTTCTACGGTTTGTGATGGACTTTGTGGCATGAATATTGAACATAAAGCCATGGATCACCGCAGTAGGCAGCCAGGGGTTTGATATGTGACTTGCAATATCGACCTGGCTCCCAGTGCTAGACGCTTGTTTGCATTCCCTCCATGCTATAAATAGGCACTTATGCATACAAGATATCATAGACGTAGTTCGGTGTTTACAGTGTAATACATCAAATGAAGTGGGTTCTGGCCGAATACACAAACATGACTGGCTCGTAGTTGGGTTTGCAAAGCCAATTTCCCAGCGTTAACGTTCGGAGAGCTAACGTTAGTTAACAACATAGCTAGCAATAAAGTAGAGGTTAACACACAATAGCAGTTCAACAAATAATTATTTTAATAATCAATGAAATACGCTATCCTAGACATTGGCAACGTAGAAAAACAGCGGTGCCATTGTTCCACCCCGGAATTCACCACAACTGATAACGAGTCACTGATCCCCCTAGCCGCCGCATCTCACACACGCTAACCCGGGGATTGGCATGTAAACAAGGCCGTCTGTGGATCGTTAACAAACTAACTTAACTTATCGTTGGAATAACCCTTCCCACCAAGTACTGAAGTCTTTACTTACCTTCCAGGCCGAGTTGTGTCGCCTTGTAAATGAAGCCAAAAGTGGTTTTAAGTACCAGGACCAATTCTGAAAAACTCGCCAGTTAAGTGGAAGACAGAAAGTAAATTAATATTCAAAAATTGCGTCACTTCCGTGTCTCCATTGATGACACCCATTGGACAGTTATATTATTCAAGGCGGGGACCCAAACCAAGGGGAGTCGATTAATCAGGCTCGGGCACCGGGTTAGACATGTTTTACACCGGGTTAAAGTTGATCGCATTCGTTTTGGAACCGGGCGCATGAGCCATGTGCCCCGTTCATAACCTACTGTGTAATGAGTAGGATTCTGTATTTTCACATGCAAAAAACGCTTTATCTACCTTCCCAATGAAAATTCAAGCATATCTTTTATGGAAAATATACGTTTCTGGACAATACACCATGCTGCCAGGTTGACAACATGACCGAGCGCCGCAGATTACTGTTCATTTGAGAAAGGCGCTCCTCCCTCACCACTTTTGCCCGTTCACATCACGGGCCATTGACCGGTGCCCCGCGTTTTAGCATAATCGAATCTGCCCAGTGTAATAGAAGTTTCTAGGGAATTTACAAATAATCTACATTTTAATTATTTGCCCATCTCTAATACCAAGAAATTCTTCTAACAATTAGTAGGAATCCAGAGACACAATGAATCAAGGTTTTAAGAACTGGCTCTGGCCAGACACTGCATCAACAGTACATGAACAAAAGTAATGAAATGGAAAAATACATAGCCTACAAGTGTTAAACAATGACATAAGATCAGTCGGGTTTAAAGAATTTATGGAAGAAATCAACAACACTCTCCCGTGACTATTTTCTCTGAGTGGCTGGGAATATATTTATAGCTCTGATGCATGTGTAATCCCGAGGGTGCATTCTTGGCTATGGCTCAGTGACTGTCTGTCCTTGGATCGTGTTCTTCCTCTTACAATTTGTATTGCCGGATTGCAACCAACTGAACGTTGCATACACCGCCACCTACTGTACTGGAGTGTGAGGCCGGTTACGGCCTCCATATTCTGCCTATTTCTCTTCTTTTGGTCACATACACATATTTAGCAATGTTATTGCGGGTGTAGTGAAATGCTTGTGTTCCTAGCTCCAAAGTGCAGTAGTATCTAACAATTCACAACAATAAAGACACATCTAAAGTAAAATGTAATTAAGAAATACAGTACCAGTCAAAAGTTGTGAAACACCTACTCATTCAAGGATTTTTCTTTATTTTTACTATTTTCTACATTGTAGAATAAGAGTGAAGACATCAAAATTATGAAATAACACACATGGAATCATGTAGGAACCAAAAAAAGTGTTAAACAAATCAAAATATGTTTTATATTTCAGATTCTTCAAAGTAGCCACCCTTTGCCTTGATGACAGCTTTGCACACTCTTGGCATTCTCTCAACCAGCTTCATGAGGTAGTCACCTGGAATGCATTTCAATTAACAGGTGTGCCTTGTTAAAGTTAATTTGTGGAATTTTTTTCCTTCTGAATGCATTTGAGCCAATCAGTTGTGTTGTGACAATGTATGGTTGGTATACAGAAGATAGCCCTATTTCATAAAAGACCAAGTCCATATTATGGCAAGAACAGCTCAAATAAGCAAAGAGAAATATGATTTGCCATTCCATCTGGTTTGCGCTTTGTGGAACTATCATTTGTTTTTCAACAAAACAATTTCCCAACACACCTCCAGGCGGTGTAAGGGCTATTTGAACAAGAAGGAGAGCTGCGTCACATGACCTGGCCTCCACAATTACCCGACCTCAACTCAATTGAGATGGTTTGTGATGAGTTGGACCGCAGAGTGAAGGAAAAGCAGCCAACAAGTGCTCAGCATATGGGAACTCCTTCAAGACTGTTGGAAAAGCATTCCAGGTGAAGCTGGTTGAGAGAATGCCACGCGTGTGCAAAGCTGTTATGAAGGCAAAGGGTGGCTACTTTGAAGAATCTCAAATATAAAATATAATTAAGTTTTTGTAACACTTTTTTGGCTACTACATGATTCCATGTGTTATTTCATAGTTTTGATGTCTTTACTATTATTCTACAATGTAGAAAATAGTCAAAATAAACAAAAACCCTGGAATAAGTAGGTGTCCAAACTTTTGACTGGTACTGTATATAAATATTAGGATGAGCAAAGTCAAAGTGGCAATGACCAAAATACAGTATATACATATGAAATGAGTAAAGCAGTACAGTATGTAAACATTATTAAAATGACTAGTGTTCCATTATTAAAGTGACCAGTGATTCCATGACTATGTATATAGGGCAGCAGCCTCTAAGGTTATGGCTATTTAACCGTCTGATTGCCTGGAGATAGAAGCTGATCACCCTGTGTTTACCGTCTACTGTTGTGGAGGATGAATTCATTACACTTTGTGACACAAAAGGGAAGGGAAAAGGACGCGGGAAAGGGGAAGAAAAAAATTGCCCTACCATCTAACCCCACACCCATTAAAACCTCACCACTATTCGACTACTTGGCCCTATCAATCAAATGTATTTATAAAGCCCTTTTTACATCAGCCGATGTCACACAGTGCTATACAGAAACCCAGCCTAAAACCCCAAACAGCAAGCAATGCAGATGTAGAAGCACGGTGGCTAGGAAAAACTCCCTAGAAAGGCAGGAACCTAGAAAAAAACCTAGAGGAACCTGAGGGGTGGACAGTCCTCTTCTGGCTGTGCCGGGTGGAGATAATAAGAGAACATGGCCAAGATGTTCAAACTTTCATAGATGACCAGCAGGGTCAGATAATAATAATCACAGTGGTTGTAGAGGGTGCAACAGGTCAGCACCTCAGGAGTAAATATCAGTTGGCTTTTCATAGCCAACCATTCAGAGTTAGAGACAGCAGGTGCGGTATAGAGAGAGAGTCGAAAACAGCAGGTCTGGGACAAGGTAGCACGTCCGGTGAACAGGTCAGGGTTCCATAGCAACAGGCAGAACAGTTCAAACTGGAGCAGCAGCACGACCAGGTGGACTGGGGACAGCAAGGAGTCATCAGGCCAGGGGCCTGAGGCATGGTCCTAGGGTTCAGGTCCTCCAAGAGAAGACAAAGAGAGAAAGAGAATTAGAGGGACCATACTTAAAATTCACACAGGACACCGGATAAGACAGGAGAAATACTCCAGATACAACAGACTGACCCTAGCCCCCCGAAACATAAACTATTGCAGCATAATTACTAGAGGCTGAGACAGGGGTCGGCAGGCCCCGTCCGACTATACCCCCAGACAGGCCCAACCAGGCAGGATATAACCCCACCCACTTTGCCAAAGCACAGCCCCCACACCACTAGAAATATCTTCAACCACCAACTTACTACCCTGAGACAAGGCCGAGTATAGCCCACGGAGTTCTCCCCCACGACACATACCCGAGGGGGGCGCCAACCCGGACAGGAGACTCAACCTACTCAGGTGACGCACCCCACCTATCTGTTCTTACACAAGGCCGACAGCCTGGGAGGACGGGACACTATCATTCAAACACACCTAACTCTTCTGCAGTAAAATTTTGTACACCCAAGTAATTCTCTGCAGCTGCCACCACATCTATTTTCAGTGATTTACGTTCCATTTCTGCAGTAGGCTAAGAAGCCAACCTTATTGAAGCACGTTATTCTTATCACTCTTTATTGGCCTCATCCCACTCACAGGGTTCTTCTTAGGATCCCTCCCCCTGGACCCATCTTCCTCTACTACTCTCTTCCCTGCCTCAGCATACTACACCCTCTGTCCTACTCTGATGCTGGCAACCTGCCTTTCTCTCACCGGACAGTTCTGATCTCAAGCACCACTTTTTCCACCTATACTACACATTCCTTTATCTCATGTCCTCCTGCACACTTCTCACATCTAGGAATCTCCCTCCTACATACTGCTGCAACATGACGATAAGCTTGGCACCTAAAGCACCCTAATGGGTTCAGGACAAAAGCTCGCACAGATAACTGACATATCCTAACTTGACTTTGTCGGGTAAAGACCGCATCAAAACTCATCAGGACATTGTGGCTCGTTTCACCACGCTCTCCTCTGGGTGTGCATTGCAGCAAACGGCGGGCGTCACAGACACTGGAACTTGGCTCGTGTTGGGAATCTCTGACCTGCAGTAATCCTTGAGGGGGTTCAATTAATCTCGCCCGGGCTCCCGTGTAGGCGTGATTTGCACCGGGTGAAAGTTGACTGCATTCGATTTGGAACCGGGCGTGAGCCAATAGCCCCACTCTGTCCGACTGCGAAGTCGGCTCAAAACAAAAGTGACGTAATTAAGCAGATGTAGTAATAGAAAGCAATAGTAATGACATCTTTTGTAGGCGCAAACTCCGCCATGGTTCGTTGAACAAACCCAAACGAATGGAGTTTTTGTTTAGAATAAACGCTGAAAATAAGGTCTGTGGTAGTCTTCTTCAGCTGTCACATTTTGTGAATTTTGAAGCATTTATGTAATAACGCACAATAAAGGTTCGTTGTGATATTATCTCATAGAACAAATGAAAATGAAAACGAGTTTGACATTTCAAACATTTATTTGATGTAAAAAGAGATGTTTCTAGACAATGCACCATGCTGACAACATGACCGAGCGGTGCAGATTACCGTGCGATTTGAGAAGAGCTCTCCTCCCTCCCCGCTTTCACCCGATGACATGATGGGCCATTGCCCGGTTCAACCCAAGCCAGCGTAAAATAACTCCCTCCTTGTCTCTGACAATCAGTGATTGGCTCCATTGCCTCAAGGATAAAACATACCGTTGCTATGAGACATTGTGATGATGAAACTGATCTTGTTGTGAATGTCTGAGTTTGTAGTTTGGGCAGCTTGAGGATGATACAAATGCCTGAGTCAACACTACTATTTGGATCAAACTAACGAGTCCCAAAATATCTGCTATTTATTTCCATTCTTTTAACATCACATCAACGCTGTAATATAACAACAATTCGGATACATTTTTTACATTTTTATAACAATTCTTAGAAAAATACTTTGGATAAAAAAAAACAGTCTATTAATACACAGTAGAGACAGACAACTGAGCTCCCAAGCACGCACGCACGCACACGCACACACACACACACACACACGTAGAGATATGAGTGTTTAGAGAGACAAGAGCGATAAGAGATATGAGAGTGTGAAACAACTGCAGCGGTGCAGGTTAGAGTCTGTTGCAGTGTAAAGGTGGTCACGCTGCTAGCTTAGAGAGTACCACTTCCTCCCGAGTCGGGTTTACACAGAGGCTCAAACCCAGGACCTCTGCCTTGCTAGCAGCGTAACAGCAATTCTCAAGCGTCTTACCAGTCGGGCGCCACGCGAAAAGCGGGCTATTTGCTGGCGCGAGTGGGGACACTTCAGGCATGCCCGTGTGCCACACCAACACCAGGCTGCTTTGTTGTTTTGGTCCACATGGATTACAATGACCTACATCTCCTGTAGCACAGCAGGAACCAGGAACAGATGCCTGTCGGCCTGACCTACTTCTGATCTGTTCTGGCGACATGAAGAACACGACTGGATGGGCGCCAGAGAGAGTTGGATTGGATGATCTCATACTTTCTCAAAGGGGAAAAGGTGCTTTTCCTGGCCCTTTTTCTGCCGTTTGGATGTAGTTTTGGAGGATCCCCCCGTGCCACTGTCCTGCTCCCCCTGTCTGTTCTGGGGCCAGGCCTGTGCCAGTGCGGCAGAAGCCGTGTTCGGCCCACCTTCCCCTTCCTCTTCAGACGATAGACCCTCTACCCCTTCCCTATCCTGGCTCTTCAGTTGGTCCAGGCCTCCTACGGGGGTTGGGCCTTTCTTCCCATAGCGACGCTGTAGTCTCTCCCTGATCAGCAGGCTCTTCACCAGCAGAGTCCAGTTAGCCACTGCCCTCTTTTCCCGCTTCTGGAAAACACACACAAGACATATGTGAACAAAATATGAGAAGCACTAACCTAACAAACAAGATAATGCCTGTAATACACCGTAGTTAAAAACAAACCTTCTCCATAAAGACATGAGTAATTGCAGGAAATACGTATTTATTAAATTCAATACAACTGTACAATACACAGTGGCAGTTGAAAAAAGATGTTCTTTGAGCGAAATGACAAAACAGAGGCTTTTCACAAACACATTGAGACACACCACAACTCCCCTCTTTCTCCTTTTGTCTCTGGATCTCTCGGTCTTCCACCCAGGCTGCTCTCAGGATCTCCTCATGCTCCTCACACACAATGTAGCCGTCCGTTCTAGAAAAGAAACACACAGAAACAAACTACGTAACAACCAGCACACATATCACAAACAATTACACAACCATACATCGGCGCACACACACACAACGGAAAACCTACACAGCATGAGAGTAGCCACCGTGAAAGTCAAAGCCAGTGACAGCAGCGGCACAGTCCATGTCCAGCTTCTTAGCCACTCTCTGGAGGTTAGGCAGACGCAGGTGGACACAGCCAACTGGCTGCATGCAGGGCTTGAACAGGTAAACGTTGCCGAAGTCGTTACGAGGCACCTGGAGAAAACAAACATATACTTAACTCAATTGTTTATAAAAATGCAACATACATGTGCATGCGCGCACACACACACACACACACACACACACACACACACACACACACACACACACACACTAGAAAGTAATCATACCCTGCCATCCACAGCTACTGGGGGCTGGTACTCCTCTGTCTGCCATTCACCAAACAGAGCCAGGTCATCTTTGTCCTTCTGCTCTGACGCCACCCTGACTTTCCGAGAGCGATTGGAAAACCCTCTCACCATCTGAGAGAGAGAGAGGTTGAGAGAAGGTGTATGGGAGAGAGAGTGTGTGTGTGAGAGAGAGAGAGCTTGTCTGTGAGAGAGAGAGAGTGAGTGTGAGAGAAAGTGTGTGTAAGTGAGTTTTGCTACGGTGTGCCCTAAAGAACACGACCCTGCTCACCTTGCAGGGCTCCTCTCCTAGACGGACGGTGCGCGCCTCCTTCAGCCAGGTGTCTCGGGAGTGTAGCGTGTGAATACAGTCCCTGTGGAGACCCCAGATGCAAATAAGTACTACTGTATTTCTCATGGCTTTTCACAATCAAAGAAGATACATTTGTTTTGGATACCAAACAATGAGTGTGCATACCATAGTAACGCATTTACATGACCCGCCCCCAAAAAAGAGCAACATTTCCATGAACTCTACTTCGAAACAAAATGATACTTTTAAACAGCCCTCTCTATCTGCTTCTTTGCATTCAAAATCAGTTATGAAAAATCTCAAATGTGTAATATCCCGGTTATGTGTGCTGCTTACCTGGAATAGACAGGCTCTCCCCTGCAGTACCCGAGGATGGCTGCTGTGGAGGGGTAGAGAGCTTCATATTTCAGTAGATGTCTCTTCAGGGCGTACAGCGGGTGGTTTTTGAACTCTGCTATCGACGTGGGCAATGGCTTGTCCAGCAACTTCAACTGGAGCTAGAGCACAGAGAGAGGGGAGTGTGTAAATGAGAAGCTGTACAAATGAAGGCGTGTAAATTTGCATCTCATTCTCACCTCTTTATCCTCCTGGACGTCCCTCTCGGATTCGGGGCCGAGGAATGGCTCTAGCGTCACCTCCCACCACTCCTCGTCCACCCGGCGCTTTCTGGTGGAGGTCATCCAGGTGGGGTCGTACTTGCTGCCCAGATCCTTCAGGTGACCGTCCCCGTCCACGGCTACCACGTAGGTCATGGGATGGGTGGCCTGCTTGGAGCACAGTTGAGGCTGCCCCACGCCCTGCAGCACTTCCACACAGACCCAGCACCCAGTCTTCTCCAGGTACACCTCCAGCCACTCGTCTGCACCCTTCCCCTCCTTCCTCTTGCCCCGCTTCATCCCCTGCTCTTCCTCCCCCTCCTCTTCGTTTCCCTCCCAATCGTCATCCTCCTCTTCACTCTTCACTTTCTTCTTGCCTCCACTACTTGTTTTCTGTGGAGCTGTACTCTTGCCCTTGCTCTTACCTCCTTTTACTTTCTTGGCTCTGGCTCCTCCCTCAGAGTCCTCACTGTCTTCCTCATTGGTCAGCTGGAACTCCTCCCCATCACTTGGCCCCTCCCCTTCACTACTCTCCTCTTTGTAGCTCACCTTCGAGGCTATGCTCCGGCGCTTGGAGTTCTTGGGTTTCTGTCCCACCGACACAGCCTTTCCCGTCTCCCCTGCCTCTTTCTTTTTTGCCTTCTTCCCTCCTCTCTCGGCCTTCCCCCCTGCCGGTCTCTTGGACCCTGTGGATACCTTGGGCTCTGAGGGGCTCTCTTCTGGAGGTTTCTTTTGCGATGGACTCTTCCTCGGCGGGCTGCCTGAGTTCTTGGCCTTACTCTGAAAAAGAGAGTTGGACCAGGTAAGGACACACACAGAGCCCGTGAACTTCTCCTTAAAAGTGTGTACACGCAAAGCCAATGCTGGACCTTGGCTGACGGGGGCTTCAGTGACAGGGGCTGCAGAGAGAGCACCAGTCGACAGAAGAGCTGTAACGACCTCAGCATCAATAGGAACAGCTGGAGGAAAACACAGGGGACAGAGGTCAAGGTTACGTCATGCAGGTAAGACAACGGAAACACTTGATTTAAAACAGGCTTCGGTTAAGTACCATCAATGCAAACTGAGTTAGGCCCAATTTCTCTCTAGAGAGAACATGTCATACCATAAGAGCCCGAACTTTTTAACCGTTGATTTAAAACTTTATGGAAAATGTGGCCGTCTCTCAAAAACATAATCCATTTGCAAATTATTTTTTTGGTGCAACAGAGGAACATGAACAAACATGTGTCATTTCCTGGTGGTCTCTAGCGGTGAGGCTTCCCAGCCTCCTCTCCAGCAGGCCCTGTGGGTCGGGCCTCTCCTCACAGGGAAGCTCCGGGTTAAGCGTGAACGTCGCCCCAAACCTGGACAAAAATCAACCCGGATCAATTACAAAGAACAAGACGTAAACTTAACAACATAGCCAGGGATGATTGAATTAGTCAGGTGTCAAGAAGGGTAAACATAGTTCAGCATGCTACAAGGAATAAGCAGAAGAAGAAAAGATTCACACAGTTAAAGTCACACGCACACAAATACAAATCGAAGGCCCTCCTCACCACTTGAGCAGGCCAGAGACGTAGTTGGTGTCAATGCGTTCCTTGGCCACCATGGCAAAGTGGGTGGGCAGCAGAGACAGGCTGATGGCCAGCAGGTCCGGTGTACTACACAACCGGTTCCGGAACATCCCGTTGGCTAAAAGACACATGAGGTGGACCTATGGGAGAGATGTTTATACATCGGTATCGTAACAAGGGTTCGAATGAGAAGAGAACATGTTAGGGCGGAAAAAATGGACCACAGCCATTCTGTGATTCCCCCATCAGCAGTATCATGACAGTCTGTGAGCTAAGCCATGTGGAGGTCCTTACGGTACACGTGTGTGTGTGTGCTCACCTTGTGTGTGTCCTCCACCACGTCTTTGTTGAAGCGGTTCATCATGCGTCGCAAATAGGTCTCAAACTCCGCCTTCCTCTTCTCCCTGGAGTCAGGTTGTCATGGTAAATTGATGGATGGTTCATATTTCCATCTTGGACTAAAACGAGCTAATTCTCCTACAGTCTGACTGTGTCATCTAGGATGCAGCACTTGCTTTTCCAAAGGAGTACACACAAAGACACAGACCACATGCCATCTTGCCACTATCTCTAACCTTTTCTGCCTTTTGTGGATGATGTCTGGGGTCTCAATCTCTATCTCCACGGGCTGTGAGGGCAGGGCTGGCTCTTCTGGTTCCACTGGACCTAAGGGCTCAGAAAGCAATATCACATAGTGACACACACAGAGCAAGGACCAGAGCCATCATAGGTATACAAAACAGAACATTAATCTACACAGATATATTCTACAAACATTGTACAATACAATCAAAACTAGCGTTCATTCCTTTATCACCTTCCACTTCCTCCCAGTCTTCATCCTCCTCGCTGTCCTCATCTTCTTCTTCTTTTTTCACAGGCTTTACTGTGTCTTTTCTGGCTCTGATAAAAGGAGGGATGATATCACTCTCAGGACTCATATCAGCAGGCTCCTCCTTCACTGGAGTCTTGTCCTGGAAGTATTTGCTGGTGTGGTTTTCGGTTGTGTCCCCTACTATAGGTTTAGAGAGATGGGATTTGTGCT
Organism: Salvelinus alpinus; assembly: GCF_045679555.1. Lineage (NCBI taxonomy): Eukaryota > Metazoa > Chordata > Actinopteri > Salmoniformes > Salmonidae > Salvelinus > Salvelinus alpinus. The sequence goes on along the minus strand of NC_092113.1, from coordinate 7,143,445 downwards.
TGGCTTTTCTCGGAACCTTCTCCGTTTCCTCTCCATTCTCTGATAGGGTAGAAAGAAAGATGGGTCATGATAAGATGATGAAAGTGTAGAGAAAGACTTTGAATAATCCACTGATGAGTGACTCCTCACGAAACCCAGACCAAAAAAAGACCACGATTTGGGGGATTTTCACGAAATGTAATCCATAAAATAGTGCTTCAGAGGAAGGACTGTTGACATTTGTATCTAAAGGCATAATTGAGCATATTTATGACATTTTGGCCTTAAGACTCCATAGTGTTTCATCTTTAGGTACTACGTAGCAAACATTGGTGTCATATTTAGCTTTGCTTGCTCTGTAATATAAGTATTTTGATTTCAATTTATTTATTTTTTTTAATTAATTTATGAATATAGAAAAATATAAGCATGAATATTGGAAATATAAAAAATCAAATTTGGCAAATTTTTCTAATATAGAAAAATATAAACATGAATATTGGAAATGTATAAAATCTATTTTGGCAAATTTTTCTATATATTGTTGAACATTATATACTCTATGGGCATATCAAAGTTTGGTGGGATCTCTGCAGTGGTGTAAATTATTTAAGTGAAAATACTTTAAAGTACTACTTAAGTGTTTTTCTTGGTATCTGTACTTTTACTAAGTTTGACAACTTTTACCCCACTAAATTTCTAAAGAAAAGAATGTACTTTTTACTCCATACATTTTCCCTGACACCCAAATGTACTCGTTACATTTTGAATGCTTAGAAGGACAGGAAAATTGTCCAATTCACTCACTTATCAAGAGAACATCCCTGGTCATCCCTACTGCCTCTAACCTGGCAGACTCACTAAACACAAATGCTTCGTTTGTAAAGTATGTCTTTAAAAAACAAGAAAATAGCACCTTTTGGTTTGCTTAATATAAGGAATTTGAAATGATTTATACTTTGACTTTTTATTCTTAAGTATATTTAAAACCCAAATACTTTTACTCAAGTAGTATTTTAAAGGGTGACTTTCACTTTTACTTGAGTCATTTTCTATAAAAAATGTATCTATAGTTTCACTCAAGTATGACAATTGTGTACTTTTTCCACCACTTGATCTCTTCTACTTTTAGGGTTATGATCCAATTTGTAAGCATTACCAGAGTGAATGTGAAAATGGATTCAAAATGGTTGCCTTCTGCTGGAGATTTGCAGGATGTGCAATGATACAAGTAAAAGGAAGGCTGTGATTGGTTACATTAGAGAAAAATTAGCCAAATCAATTATTTTCATATTCATGTTTATAAATAAACTCAGCAAAAAAAGAAACGTCCTCTCACTGTCAACTGCATTTATTTTCAGCAAACTTAACATGTGTAAATATTTGTATGAACATAACAAGATTCAACAACTGAGACATAAACTGAACAAGTTCCACAGACATGTGACTTACAGAAATGTAATAATGTGTCCCTGAACAAAGGGGGGATCAAAATCAAAAGTAACAGTCAGTATCTGGTGTGGCCACCAGCTGCATTAAGTACTGCAGTGGATCTGCAGTGGTAACCATGCAAGACGATGCACCTGCACACAATCTGTAATAAACACGAATCTGACAGATGCTGGCCCATTGAAACGCATCAGTGACAGATTTGAAGCAGAAGTTATGATATGAGCTGCAACTGCAACATCGTAATGCAGAATGGTTGTTATTCAATTATGAATAATTGTTCTCTCTTTACCATATCCCTCGTTACACCTACAGTTCGCCATAGTCTCACGCTATTCATCTGGGACTCTCATGCTGTTTAGAGATGTAACCAGACCTCACCTTCTTGAGATACCCTTCCTTGGAAAAATAGCTAATTTTCGCTACAGAGGCATTCCAAATGTTATGAATTTAGAGATATGAATTATGAAATGCTGTGCCTGTATGGTCTTATAACTTGCAGGGTTAACATTTGGAGGCAAGACAAATTGGATGACAAGGCAAAGAGTTGTGCCAACTGTAACCTTTGCTCGCTCAGAACAATAATAGGTCTGTGTGATTTTTTTCAAAGGGATTTGAACTTACTGAAATACATTTGTCAATAATATCTGTTGCAAAAAGTTTGGGTTATCAGCGCACAAATTCCTAATTGTTAATAAGGCCAGAGGTCTCCTTCAGAATTATCCATGTATTATTAAGGATCAAGAAAAACAATTTTACCTCTTAAAATGTAACAGTTAATTGTGCTAATGGCAAAATGTCATATTCAGAAATGTCAATGTACTAATAAAAAAACGCTCTTGTTTATTTAGAAGGATATGGAGCAGTACATGATCATTCTATAGTACATTCTTCAAATAAGAAAGCGTTTTAAAACAGTGACGTGTATGTCTTAACTTTGTATAATCGGTATTGTTGTACCCCCTATTATATATAGCGTATAAAAAATACATAAATAAAAAAGAATCCTGTATATAAACGTTGATAATGTAATGTTGTCACAATGTAGCCTAAATTAGCTAAATGGCAAGGTAGAACATCTTCAACGGGTGTTTCCTATAAGTATTTGCTCAGTGCTGGTTGTTAGCTGGGTGTTGTAACTAGTTGGCTAGATTTACCTTTTTTGGCTCTTAGTTCTCCAGCTTTGCCTTTTGCAACCTTCTTCGGTTTCTTTGTGTCTGTCTTCACTGCTGTGTCTGCAGACTCTTTACGCTTGGCCATGCTCGCTTCGTTCCAAATGTAATTGTGTACTTTTTAAATAGTGTTACAGACAGAATCGTGAATGACTGAGTTTACCATGCACACCTTGGGTTGTGTAATTTGGCGGAGAAACCGTGGTTATTCAACACAACTTTACGGAGCCTTTCATAATACATCCTGCGGTGATAGAGTGTTATGAAGGGGTGTCCGAAAACGTCACATCCGCATCCACTTCCGCGCTGTACCCGCCATCAGTACTCCCCAATCGTTGGCGCTCTCGAGAGAGCAACAGGGATGGCCTGCAGGCTACAAAAGTTCCAGATGTGTGTAGGTAGACCTATTATTTTCCCGTTCACCTAGGGGGAAATTCAGTCCTGAGTAAGGCGCTTTATTCCCTGGAACTTTTTCCCTTTTTATGCACCTTTCTGCTTATTCCGACCTTTAATTTGGGCTCCCGAGTGGGGCAACGGTACTGCATCTCAGTGCAAGAGGAGTCACTACAGTCCCTGGTTCGAATCCAGGCTGTAGCACATCCGGCCGTGATTGGGAGTCCCATAGGGCGGTGCACAATTGGCACAGCGTCGACAATTGGGCTGGGGTAGGCCGTCATTATAAATAACAATTTGATCTTAACTGACTTAACTGACTAAATAAAAGTTCAATTAAAAAACTTAAGTATGCCAGCAAGGTATACGTTTGAGATGGTGATTAAAGAAATTGAGTTGTGGCTACAGATATAATGTATTCTGACCTTGAACTAATTCCTTAATATTTCCACCACCTTTAAACTGAGGAAACCATGAATAAGGTGGAGCGAGTGGCAGCCGGGTCTCATAGACCAGACGTAACATAGTAAATGTAAATCCAGGACACTCAAATTAGTATATATTACATTTGGTATGGTTACAGAAGGTCCGTGTAGCTCAATTGGTCAAGCATGGCGCTTGCAATGCCAGGGTTGTGGGTTCAATTCACATGGGGGACCAGTATGATAATATATGCACTCACTACTGTAAATTGCTCTGGATAAGAGTGTCTGCTAAATGACAAAAGTATTGTGAATTTCAAGATATTTGATCATTTTGCGCACCTGTCCCCTGAAAGGTTTGTGCACGGGCCTGCCCTTTCCCACAGTGAAGTATGAAATGCTGTGCCTGTATGGCCTTATAACTTATAGGGATTCAATTTGGAGATGCAAGCCAAATTGGATAACTGGCAATTAGGGTATATTTATTATATCATATTATTGTATACTATTCTCCATAGTAAAGTTGTATTGTAGGCTTCACTACTACTTCCAATGTTATCATTGATGAACTGGACGTGTCAACTTTCAGAATCAATTAAACCACCTTTTTTTAGTTTGTGCTTAAAGGCCATATTTTTCCTTGAAGTAAGATTCATGATTATTCCCTAAACATAAATGTGTAAAGTCAGTGTTTTTAAATCTACCCCAGAACCCATGGGTACTGAAACAGAGACAAATATGCATACTGTATTTTCATGGGTGTCTTTCTAGACTCTGAACGCGTTCTCCATAGTCTACATTCAAGTCTTGCGCCGATCAAACTCAAATTAAAGGTACACCGTATTTGAAGGGATTGCTTTAGATAAATGAACATTAAAACAAATTGAACAAAAACGCCCTGATCAAATTGGTAGGCCATCCAGGGAGTGTGTTTTCTGGGGTTGAATTAAATCACAGATTATCCATTATATAGACCATATATTCAAGTGGACGCTTTAACAATGAGAATAAGGCAGCCAGGAGGAGGCAAGATCAGGTGGGACCATTCTCCGATATAAAGTGGGTTTTTTTCTCAAAGATGGCGAGATGTCACGTGTCCTACTTATAATCAGTTAACAACCTAAGCATTATAAAACTTATATTCGATCAAATAAGCCTCGAGTAACAAAAAAGCCATTGCGTTTCTTGTTGACCAAATTCTCTACACTAGCTAGGTTTCCATCCAATTCATGCAAATATCCTTATATCTACATAAAGAAAATATGCCATTTTCCCTCTAGTGGTGTTCCCACCAAACTAACTTGTTCCTGACAACAAGGTGTACAGAAACATCCTGTCGTGATTTTTGTTTATCTGGTATGACTTTACTTTCATGAAAACTGTGGATGGAAACATGATTATTGAAAAAAAGACGTGGTGAGTAAAAAAATATATTTATAAAACGCCACCTGCTGGAGAAGACAGATTTTGGGCCCAGTTATCCTTCTCGCTTTGCCTCTTCCTCTCTGATTACATTTATTTAGTGCACGCAACTGAGCCACGCACGCAAATCGTGTTACAGTTGAAGTCGGAAGTTTACATACACTTAGGTTGGAGTCATTAAAACTCGTTTTTCAACCACTCCACAAATTTCTTGTTAACAAACTATAGTTTTGGCAATTCGGTTAGGACATCTACTTTTTCCAACAATTGTTTACAGACAGATTATTTCACCTATAATTCACTGTATAAGTCAAATACGTCAAGTTGACTGTGCCTTCAAACAGCTTGGAAAATTCTAGAAAATTATGTCATGGCTTTAGAAGCTTCTGATAGGCTAATTGACATAATTTGGGTCAATTGGAGGTGTACCTGTGGATGTATTTCAAGGGCTACCTTCAAACTCAGTGCCTCTTTGCTTGACATCATGGGAAAATCAAAAGAAATCAGCCAAGACCTCAGAAAAAAATTGTAGACCTCCACAAGTCTGGTTCATCCTGAAGGTACCACGTTCATCTGTACGAACAATAGTACGCAAGTATAAACACCATGGGACCACACAGCCGTCATACCGCTCAGGAAGGAGACGCGTTCTGTCTGCTAGAGATGAACGTACTTTGGTGCGAAAAGTGCAAATCAATCCCAGAACAACAGCAAAGGACCTTGTGAAGATGCTGGAGGAAACAGGTACAAAAGTATCTATATCCACAGTAAAACGAGTCCTATATGGACATAACCTGAAAGGCCGCTCAGCAAGGAAGAAGCCACTGCTCCAAAACCGCCATAAAAAAGCCAGACTACGGCTTGCAACTGCACATGGGGACAAAGATCATACTTTTTGGAGAAATGTCCTCTGGTCTGATGAAACAAAGATATAACTTTTTTGCCATAATGACCATCGTTATGTTTGGAGGAAAAAGGGGGAGGCTTGCAAGCCAAAGAACACCAACCCAACCGTGAAGCACAGGGGTGGCAGCATCATGGTGTTGGGGTGCTTTGCTGCAAGAGGGACTGGTGCACTTCACAAAATAGATGGCATCATGAGGGAGGAAAATGATGTGGATATATTGAAGCAACATCTCAAGACATCAGGAATTTAAAAATTGGTCGCAAATGGGTCTTCCAAATGGACAATGACCCCACGCATACTTCCAAAGTTGTGGCAAAATGGCTTAAGGATAACAAAGTCAAGGTATTGGAGTGGCCATCACAAAGCCCTGACTTCAATCCCATAGAAAATTTGTGGGCAGAACTGAAAAAGCACGTGCGAGCAAGGAGGCCTACAAACATGACTCAGTTACACCAGCTCTTTCAGGAGGAATGGGCCAACATTCACCCAACTTATTGTGGGAAGCTTGTGGAAGGCTACCCGAAACGTTTGACCCAAGTTAAACAATTTAAAGGCAATGCTACCAAATACTAATTGAGTGTATGTAAACTTCTGACTCACTGGGAATGTGATGAAAGAAATTAAAGCTGAAATAACTTATTCTCTCTACGATTATTCTGACATTTCACATTATTAAAATAAAGTGGTGATCCTAACTGACCTAAAACAGGGAGTTTTTACTAGGATTGAATGTCAAGAATTTAGAAAAACTGAGTTTAAATGTATTTGGCTAAGGTGTATGTAAACTTCCGACTTCAACTGTATGTGCCTCCATATGTTAAGTCTGAATACCACCTACTGAGAATTGGATAGGAAAGGAGTGTGTAAAAAAAGGCGTATATTTCCTAAAATGCGTAGGAAAGGTGTACATTTCCTAAAAATGAATCGGCCCCCTAGTGCACTCCATTGTAATATGTAGGGGTTATTTAAGGAACGCTGATGAGAAAAACTGAGTGTAAAATGCAGTGCACTGTGCTTTACTCAGGGTGGCAGTATTGTACAATGTGGCAGGAAGGTTTTTTTTGTTCTATGGTCTGCAACAGGAACATCCAAAGGCCAGATAAACTGGTTGACTCCCAGCATATATCAAATCAAATTTTATTTGTCACATACACATGGTTAGCAGATGTTAATGCGAGTGTAGCGAAATGCTTGTGCTTCTAGTTCCGACCGTGCAGTAATAACCTACGAGTAATCTAACCTATCAATTTCACAACAGCTACCTTATACACACAAGTGTAAAGGGATGAAGAATATGTACATAAAGATATAAGAATGAGTGATGGTACAGAACGTATATATATATATATATATATATATGTGTGTGTGTGTGAGGGCATATGAAGGGGCATCACTCTTGACACTTGTTATATACAACTATATGCACCACCCTCTCCTCATTTCACCCTCTCTCTCTATCTCACACTATGACATGTTTTAGTCTTTAAAAAAAATGTAATTTATTTACAAAAAGTATCAGTGACTCAAATTGTTGTGGTTGTACCATGCCCAAACCCAAATGATCTTTCAAAATCAACATGCGAGATTAGACCAGAACAAGCTGCGTAGGGGGGATATAGAAACATTGACGGCATGGGGAAAGGTAACAGGTAGGTAGGTATCTTGTTGTGGACATACATCTGGGTGGTGCTGGAGCCTCGATGTATTATAACGCTTCAGGGAGCTGTCTGTGAACTGATAAGAGAGCCACAAGCTCCAGACAGTCTCGCTGCAGTGGGAGACAGATCACTAGGATCATGGGGAGAGGGGGGATGAACAGTGGGGGATTGTCTCCGTGGTCCTCTTCTGTGGTCCAGCGTGATATGAGCCCAGCGCACTGCATGGCTTCCATCCCTATATGAACCCTCAACGCAGTCAGATAGGAATAAAAAGCCATACAGTGCAGTGGGCACTCCGAGCAGACTATAAGCTACCCATACTCATAACTTACACATAGGCTACATTAACTATTTACACTCATACTGGAGTGGTGTCATAACTACACTACTCTAGCAAGTATGGAGCAGCGTTGCCCCTAGGGGTAAGGAAAGGTACAGGTGTGGATGGATCCACCTCAGAGCGGGCTCAGAGTTTTCCCCCACTCCTTGCTTTACCACCATTTTCAATATTTTCATCAACAGCACAAACATGACTAACCCTTCCCATTTTCACAGCAGGTAAGAGGAAACGGCGTCTACTCTCACTGTGACCCCGCTGCGTAATGCCAGTTCTGTGTCCGCCGAGGTGAGCAGAGGCACCTGTTGTCCTGTCCTCCGTCGTCGCGTTCTCGGAGATGTCTTGCCGTTTGCAAGTGAAATGTTTCAACTCGCTGTCTGTGAGTGCCTCTTGTGTTCCCGTTACCCTCAGCTCACTTTCTCAAGAGAAAATGCAATGGCATTCATTCACCATTGAACCAGATCAACAATTAGGCTCTTATGAGGATTATGAAATCAAAGTGGAATCATCATGATATTGGTCTTTAAATAAAATAAATATCGACTATGGTCATTGAATCCCATACACATGCTCAGAATTATTTACGAAACAAACGACAAAATGTATTTATTTTCAAGATCAGCAACATCACACATCAGTTCAGCTTTTATAACTCAACGTGTGTGTAAATATGCCTAAATGGTAGGCTATATAGAATTATAAAATTAATCCTGAACAAATTAGTCATAGCCTACCGGCAGAGATTTCCATAGCCATGACGAGCAGTTGAAAACAGGTAAAATATAGTGATAAACGGCAGACCTCATACCCTAACCTTCATCTAAAAAAAAGTCCTTCAGCCACTGGAATTGTTAGACCGCATTTGAGATTAGATACGGCAGTGAAGGGAATATGGGCTCACTGAGCTGCATCATCCATGCCAGTACGCTGGAGATCCGAGTTTCCCATCCTGAAAAGAACCGCTGCTTTCCCCGCCGCAGTCTGCGCCTGGAGAACGCCTACTACCCTTGGACTGGTCACCGGTGAACCACTGCAATAGACCGCCGGCTAGAGTTGCATCAGCAGGTGGATAGGCTATCGCATCTTTCAACCACCGTCCCAGTTAGAGGACAACACATACAGTCTAACTGGGCAGTTGCGCGACGACGCAGGCGAAGTTTGAACAGCGCCACACATCTGTGCGTATTTCCATTCACTCGCTCAGACAGAGAGAGGGAGAGTTGGGAGGAGGAGAACAAAAGCCCACCAGCGCCGGGGAGCCAATGGGTGGCGAGCACGGAGAATGAAAGGGGACATCATACCTGAGCACAAGACCGCCTCCATTCGAGGGGCTTTGTGAAGCCCTACGCGTGTTAATAAAGGGTCATAGCAGCTGAATAGCTATTTTCACTCATTCAAATACCCCCAAAAAGCACTTTCTTTCTAGGCATGATAAAGTAGTGAGATTGACAGAAACAGTTAGCGTGTCCATGATGAGGGGTGTGTGTGTGTGTGTGTGTAATGTACCCCTGTTTGTTTGTGTGTTTGAATGTGTGGTGGTGTCCTGTTACTCTAGCCCTTTTTGAGGACAGACAGGCGTTACAAACCAACCAGTTGCCAGCCATTCCTTCTGGTTGTCTTAACAACAGAACTGTAGCCTGAGACTGAAGGAGAAAGTGGGGAAAAAAAGAAGCCCAAAATTAATTGCCCCCCCCCTCCTCCTCTCCTTGAGGCTCCACTGGAGCTGCATTCCTGTGTGTCTCCCTGCTCCCCTGTTTCTCGGAGCAACACTTCTCCTTCATCTGTGCCCACATCACGCAGGGCAGAGGAAGGGGGGGACACTCTCAGGAAGCAAGCCCGAAACACAGCAGCCATGCAGCCACAGGCTTCTTCTCCGTGCATTGGCTCACCGTGGCCATTTTGGGCAAATGTCAAATGATGTCACCTACTGCCCGAGGCTTCATGTTGTGCCTTTGCACATGTTGAGGTCTGAGACAGTATAGACATCCTGCGATAATGTAACAACAAAAATACATCGATACTCCTAAATCGATTACATGACTCTAGGAAGAGCCACGAGCATTTCGTCTGAAGTGGTTGTGATAAAACAAGACCAACGTGGGTATTCCTAACAGTCTGTCAGTAATTGTTATTCATGGGAGCTGATCAGACTCCATCAAAAGGCTGTATTATAATCTGCCCTCATAGACATGGCATGGGAATCAAAGGCTCTGTAAAGCATTGGTAGCGTGCCCATCTATAGCAGTTTGCAGAATTGCTTGCCTGAGTCAGCGAGAGAAGGAATGTGATGTTCTTTCCTGAAGAGGGCAATAGCCCATTCATCCTGTACTGGAAGTTGCCACCTGCTCCCCCAGTCTCACACCTGAACTCCTGGCTCTCTAGGTAGCAACGCCATGCCCTGCCCACCTGAGGATCTGTCTTTTTCAGCCAAATATTTCCTGTGTTTGAGGGGCAAAATCCACTTGTCACTTAAATCTCGCTGGATTGATGCTTTCATTTTACTCCTGCGACAACTCTTTCATACTCTTGCTTCAAGGCACACTTAACCAGCATGGCTACCACAGCATTCTGCAGCGATACGCCATCCCATCTGGTTTGTGCTTTGTGGGACTATCATTTGTTTTTCAACAGGACAATGACCCAAAACACCTCCAGGCTGTGTAAGGGCTATTTGACCAAGAAGGAGAGTGATGGTGTGCTGCATCAGATGACCTGGCCTTCACAATCACCCGACCTCAACCCAATTGAGATGGTTTGGGATGAGTTGGACAGTAGAGTGAAGGAAAAGCAGCCAACAAGTGCAAAGCATATGCGGGAACTCCTTCAAGACTTTTGGAAAAGCATTCCAGATGAAGTTGGTTGAGAGAATGCCAAGCGTGTGCAAAGCTGTCATCAAGGCAAATGGTGTCTACTTTGAAGAATCTAAAATCTAAAATATATTTTGAATTGTTTAACACTTTTCTGGTTACTGCATGATTCCATATGTGTTATTTCGTGGTTTTGATGTCTTCACTATTATTCTACAATGTAGAAAATAGTACAAATAAAGAAAAATCCTTGAATGAGTAGGTGTGTCCAAACTTTTGACTGGTACTGTATATGTATAGTCTAATACTTTTCTGTACAGTTAGTGTTTGTCCTTCATGTAATTGAATCAAATTCTGTTCTTTACATGGTTACTGACAAAAGCAACATGAAGGTTAAGAATGAAAGAAATGCAATGCAGGCTATAGAGATACTTACATGCAATTTATGACCGTACAGTAAGAATCTTTGTGGACTCCATTTAATCACATCTGTTACAATTCCATGTTGCACAATCATAAATGATCATGAGTACAAGGGCATGAAGTAATGGCAAACAACAGAGCATATCCATTAGGCTGCAAAAACACCTATATGTTCTCATTGCAGTAGCCTATGCACTCACTACCTGGTTATATTTTGAGAAAACCATCAAGAATATAAAAAACAAGTCTTTTACAGTGCCTTCAGAAAGTATTCACACCCCTTGACTTTTTCCACCTTTTTTAAAGTTACAGCCTGAATTTATAATGGATACAATTTAGATTTGTTTGTCACTGGCCTACACACAATATTCCATAATGTCAAAGTGGAATTATGTTTTTTTTATTTTTATAAATTAATTAAAGAATAAAAAGCTGAAATGTCTTGAGTCAATAAGTATGAAACCCTTTGTTATGGCAAGCCTAAATGAGTTCAGGAGTAAAAATGTGCCTAACAAGTCACATAATAAGTTGCATGGACTCACTCTGTGTGCAATAATAGTGTTTAACCAGATTTTTGAATCGCTGAACCCCAGACATACAATTACAGTGCCTTCAGAAGGTATTCACACACCTTGACTTTTTGCTGTGGTACAAAGTGTGATTAAAATTGATTTAATTGTTCTTCTTTGTCAACGATCCACACACACTACCCTGTAATGTCAAAGTGGAAGAATGTTTTTAAAAACTTTTTTTTAATTCATGAAAAAAATAAAACACTAATATACAGTGCATTCGGAAAGTATTCAGACCCTTTGACTTTTTCCACATTTTGTTAGGTTACAGCCTTTTTCTCAAATGGATAAAAAATAAATGCAAAAATCTCATCAATCTACACACAAAACCCCATAATGACAAAGCGAAAACAAGGTTAACAGAAATAAAATACAGAAATACCTTATTTACATAAGTATTCAGTCGAGCAGTAAATTTCAAACACAGATTCAACCGCAAAGACCTGGTAGGTTTTTCAGTGCCTCGCAAAGAAGGGCACCTACTGGTAGATGGCAAACATTTGCAGACATTGAATATCTCTTTGAGCATGGTGCAGTTATTAATTACACATTGGATGGTGTATCAATACACACAGTCACGACAAAGATACAGGCGTCATGCCTAACTCAGTTGCTAGAGAGGAAGGAAACAGTTCAGGGATTTCAACATGAGGCAAATGGTGACTTTTAAACAGTTACAGTGTTGGTAGGAGAAAACTGAGGATGGATCAACAACATTGTAGTTACTCCACAATATTAACCTAATCGACAGAGGGAAAAGAAGAAAGCCTGTACAGATTCAAAATATTCCAAAACATGCATCCTGTTTGCAACAAGGCACTAAAGTAATACTGCAAAAAATGTGGCAAAGCAATTCACTGTTTTTGTCCTGAATACAAAAGTGTTGTGGTATGTTATGTTTGGTGCAAATCCAACACAACACATCACTGAGTACCACTCTCCATATTTTCAAGCATAGTGGTGGTTGCATCATGTTATGGGTATGCTTGTAATCGTTAAGGACTGAGGAGTTATTCAGGATAAAAAAGAAACGGAATGGAGCTAAGCACAGGCAAAATCCTAGTGGCAAACCTGGTTCAGTTTGCTTTCCACCAGAAACTGGGAGATTAATTCACCTTTCCACAGGAAAATAACCTATAACACAAGGCCAAATCTACACTGGAGTTGCTTACCAAGAAGACAGTGAATGTTCCTGAGTGGCCTAGTTACAGTTTTGACCTACATTTACTTGAAAATATTTGGAAAGACCTAAAAATGGTTGTCTAGCAATGATCAACAACCAATATGACAGAGCTTGAAGAATTTTGTAAAAGAATAATGGGCAAATGTTGCACAATCCAGGTGTGGAAAGCTCTTAAAGACTTACCCAGAAAGACTCACAGCTGTTATCTCTGCCAAAGGTGCTTCTCCAAAGTAGTGACTCGGGGGTGTAAATACTTATGTAAATGAGATATTTCTGTATTTCATTTTCAAGAAATTTGCAAACATGTCTAAAAACATGTCCTCACTTTGTCATTATGGGGTATTGTGTGTAGATGGGTGAGACAAAGCATACAGTATATTTAATCTATGTTGAATTCAGGCTGCAGCACAACAAAATGTGAAATAAGTCAAGGGGTATGAATATTGTCTGAAGGCACTGTAAATGTTAAAAAGAGCTTGAGCTGGTATCTAATTTCATTATCATCAGGATATTCATTATTTGGACATGTTCAGCTTCGTGTGGGAGAAGTGGAATTTCGATAGCATACACTTCATTCCATGCCTGCCGTTGTTGCGTTTCCTAGAAAGAGCAGAAGATGTCCGATTTGCTGTCTGTGCACATGTACCTCCCCTGACTTTACTGACGACTTCAATCTACAGTCGGCTACTTTTGCCTTACCACTCCATCGACACTTACATCACAACGAAAGAGAAGAAAGAACTTTATTTTGATGGGTGTTTTTTTTGTGGAATTAAAAAAAGCAACAATTGAATACAGTGGAAATGTTTACAAATTAGACGCGCAGAAATGAAAGCAACTTCCGAGAATGAACACTGTGATTATCATGATATTGTGTCTGATCTTGCAAACAATGTAAAGTATGTTTAGATTGGCATAATCTAGAGCCAAGCGTGTTGATTTCTAATCCGAGGGCATCATGCTGTTGTCACACTTGCTGAATTATGCAAGAGATCGTGATAACAACAGTAGTTAATGAGGCAGTCTAGACAGCACAGGTGAGTGCAAGTAGGGTAAACAGAGCAGGTGAGTGCAGGTAGGGTAAACAGAGCAAGTGAGTGCAGGTAGGGTAACAGTTTACCCTACTTGCACTCACAGTAACAGTAGACAGAGCAGGTGAGTGCAGGTATGGTAGACAGAGCAGGTGAGTGCAGGTAGGGTAGACAGATCAGGTGAGTGCAGGTAGGGTAGACAGAGCAGGTGAGTGCAGGTAGGGTAAACAGAGCAGGTGAGTGCAGGTAGGGTAAACAGAGCAGGTGAGTGCAGGTAGGGTAAACAGAGCAGGTGAGTGCAGGTAGGGTAAACAGAGCAGGTGAGTGCAGGTAGGGTATACAAAGCAGGTGAGTGCAGGTAGGGTAAACAGAGCAGGTGAGTGCAGGTAGGGTAGACAGAGCAGGTGAGTGCAGGTAGGGTAGACAGAGCAGGTGAGTGCAGGTAGGGTAAACAGAGCAGGTGAGTGCAGGTAGGGTGACAGAGCAGGTGAGTGCAGGTAGGGTAGACAGAGCAGGTGAGTGCAGGTAGGGTAGACAGAGCAGGTGAGTGCAGGTAGGGTAAACAGAGCAGGTGAGTGCAGGTAGGGTAGACAGAGCAGGTGAGTGCAGGTAGGGTATACAAAGCAGGTGAGTGCAGGTAGGGTAGACAGAGCAGGTGAGTGCAGGTAGGGTAAACAGAGCAAGTGAGTGCAAGTAGGGTAACAGAGCAGGTGAGTGCAGGTAGGGTAGACAAAGCAGGTGAGTGCAGGTAGGGTAGACAGAGCAGGTGAGTGCAGGTAGGGTAGACAGAGCAGGTGAGTGCAGGTATGGTAGACAGAGCAGGTGAGTGCAGGTATGGTAGACAGAGCAGGTGAGTGCAGGTAGGGTAAACAGAGCAGGTGAGTGCAGTTAGGGTAGACAGAGCAGGTGAGTGCAGGTAGGGTAAACAGAGCAGGTGAGTGCAGGTAGGGTAGACAGAGCAGGTGAGTGCAGGTAGGGTAAACAGAGCAGGTGAGTGCAGGTAGGGTAGACGGAGCAGGTGAGTGCAGGTAGGGTAGACGGAGCAGGTGAGTGCAGGTAGGGTAGACAGAGCAGGTGAGTGCAGGTAGGGTAGACAGAGCAGGTGAGTGCAGGTAGGGTAGACGGAGCAGGTGAGTGCAGGTAGGGTAGACAGAGCAGGTGAGTGCAGGTAGGGTAAACAGAGCAGGTGAGTGCAGGTAGGGTAGACAGAGCAGGTGTTTGGTGGTTCTAGCCCTGTTCCACCCCTTTATGTTAATTTAGTCATATATGCAAATACAACTGGTGTATTTATGCAAAGAGAAACGTATCATTTTCTTCAATAAAAAATGTATAAATAATAACCTGAAAAAAAGGGACATTATACAATACATTTAATACCTGAATTCCCACCTAAATCCCTGAACTCCATTCATTGTTTGTCCGTGCCATTAAAATGTTTTCTGTTCTATAATTTAGTCCATAATCTGATGGATTATAAAACATTTAAAAAGCTTGGAGTAGCTTCATCCATTGTCCAACTGTTGCATTGATTAGAATTGTTTTAAAAACTTTTGAACAATTCAGATGACCGGGGCAAGGACCGAGTTTGGGAAATGCTGAACTAGGGAAACAAAAACAGAAACAGAGTTTTTTTAAAACATGCGAGTCATCTCGTCTACTGTGCAGAGCTTCTATTACAAATCCCCTCTCAGCTCTCTGCTTGGCACACGAGCGGGGAGCCACAATGGGCGCCGGATTCCCCCGGGATTTGTAACACAAAGGCGGGCCATTACCCATCCGTGGCTCCCTCCTGCCCGGCTCTGTACCTCCAACCCAACGGGGGCTTCTGGAACTCCCGAATCAGCAGCAGAGTACTGACTGAATAGCACACAGATACACACACGTATCCACACACACATGTAGTACATATAACACACACACACACACACACACACACACACACACACACACACACACACACACACACACACACACACACACACACACACACACACACACACACACACACACACACACACACACACACACACACACACACACACACACACACACACACACACACAGCCTACACAACCCATTGTCATACCCACACAGTCTCCTAAACGCTGTGGCTGGCCTCTCACAAACAGGCCTACACACATGTACTGGCGCCACAACGAACGCTCACGATCAACCCACACTTGGAACATCAGATTTTGTAAAGTGAAAGATCACAGTTTATCTTTAGCAGAAGCACCAGCAACTGTAGGACAACCGTACCTGTGTAGAGTAGTAGAGAAGGAGGTGTGTGTTGTGGTATAAATGTGTTGAGCTGCATGGACGAGCAGTTCTACTCCAGATGACTGAGTGAGAGTATGCTCAGTAGGGGTCCAGAAGAGCACTTTGATCATTACCAAGTGTGACAGAAGACCTCTGACAGAGAACCCCCCTCTCGTACACTATTACACACACACACAAGCGCGCGCACACACACACACACACACACACTAGCCTACAACTCTAATTCCACAATCTATTTTCTCCGTTCATATCATTTCTCAAGGTGTTTTATTGACGCCGGTTCTCCTCAGGGTGTTTTGGAGCTGAATGAAATGCTAATCATTTTGAAAGTTGTGTTTGATCCACCGTATCCAGACAAAAATCAATTCCAAGCGCTGTTTTTTTTCTGGCTTGAATGGGTGTAATCCCAAATGGCACCCTATTCCCTTTACAGTGCACTACTTGCACTAGTTAGGGAACAGGGTGCCATTTGGGACGCAGCCTGGGACTTCCTGTTTCCTGTGGAAGAGAATGGATACAGGGCCTAAGAGAGAGAGTCTGTGCTTGGTCACAATCTGCCTCTGCTTTGGGCTGCTGACAGTGAAGACTGAGGAGATATGTATTTATATCCAGGTTAGAGTTTATTTTAAAAGACCAGGGTCCCTCTGAGGCGAAGGCAAGTCCCTACTCCACTCCCCCACCTCCCCAGCCCACTCTAGTTTTATCAGTCTTATGGCCAGTCTTAAGACCGAAAAAAGCTGTGCTCTCAGGGGTGTAGGATTGTGTGTGTGCATGGGTACATGCGTGATTTTGTGTGTGTGTGTGTGTGTGTGTGTGTGTGTGTGTGTGTGTGTGTGTGTGTGTGTGTGTGTGTGTGTGTGTGTGTGTGTGTGTGTGTGTGTGTGTGTGTGTGTGTGTGTGTAAGGGGGAGGAAGGGGGGGGGTTGAACAGTGCTCCCCTCTAAAGTCATGTCAGCACAGTAAGACAGACAGCTATTCCTGCTGTGAGGTTGTCATGGCTACAGCAGGGAGATGGAATGCAGTTTATATCTTTATTTACCATCACCCCCATCCCCAGTCACCATAAACAATCCACATTCACTTTCTGACATACACACGGGCGCGCGCGCACACACCCACACACGTCGAATGCCTTCCGTCGCAGTACGTTATAATTCATTCATTTACATACACATTCTCTCTCCCTCTCTGTTCTCCTCAGTTAGTCTTTCAGGAGAAAGGTCAGACCACACCAGGAGACTGACAGTCCTGTCAGAGGGGGGAGGAAGGGTGGGGTGCGTTTTATTTTTGTAAAGGCTACAATCAGTCTCTCACACCAACAGCGAGCGCTGACCTCAACAACAAAAAAAGGATGGAAAGGAAAGAATATGAATTTGACTGCAGATCTCTCAATTCCAAGGGCCTATCAGCAATGGAATGGGAATGGGCAGGCGGCTATGGGGTAGAATGAACGACAGGGATCATTTCAATGGTGATGAATAAATCAAATCAAAGTTTATTTGTCACATGCGCCGAATACAACCTTACAGTGAAATGCGTACTTACAGGTTCTAACCAACAGTGCAAAAAAGGTATTAGGTGAACAATAGGTAGGTAAAGAAATAAAAACAACAGTAAAAAGACAGTGAAAAATAACAGTAGCGATGCTATAACAGTAGCGAGGCTACATACAGGCACCGGTTAGTCGGGCTGATTGACGTAGTATGTACACGAATGTATAGTTAAAGTGACTATGCATATATGATAAACAGAGAGTAGCAGTAGCGTAAAACAGGGGTTGGCGGGTGGTTGGTGGCGGGACACAATGCAGATAGCCCAGTTAGCCAATGTGCGGCGGCACTGGTTGGTTTGGCCAATTGAGGTAGTATGTAGATGAATGTATATTTAAAGTGACTATGCATATATGATAGCGTAAAAGAGGGGTTGGGGGGGCACACACTGTAAATAGTCCGGGTAGCCATTTTATTACCTGTTCAGGAGTCATGGCTTGGGGGTAAAAACTGTTGAGAAGCCTTTTTTGTTCTAGACTTGGCAGTCCGGTACCGCTTGCCATGCGGTAGTAGAGAGAACAGTCTATGACTGGGGTGGCTGGGGTCTTTGACAATTTTTAGGGCCTTCCTCTGACACCGCCTGGTGTAGAGGTCCTGGATGGCAGGCAGCTTAGCCCCAGTGATGTACTGGGCCGTACGCACAACCCTCTGTAGTGCCTTGCGGTCGGAGGCCAAGCAGTTGCCATACCAGGCAGTGATGCAACCGGGTCAGGATTCTCTCGATGTTGCAGCTGTCAAACCTTTTGAGGATCTGAGGACCCATGCCAAATCTTTTTAATTTCCTGAGGGGGAATAGGCTTTGTCCTACCCTCTTCACGACTGTCTTGGTGTGTTTGGACCGTTCTAGTTTGTTGGTGAATAGGGAGAAAGAAAAGGGGAGAGTGCCTAATGAGGTGTACATTACAAGGCCTTTCTCTACCTGTGACCACCCAGAGACCCGAAGCCTTGTTCGGCTGTGAGACGAGAGGCTCCCGGGAAATGCTGGAGCCTGAGTGTGGATGAACATCTGATCTCATCATCAGATCAGACCCCATTATCTGTAGTGCAGTTGTGTAATAAAAATTGTTTTGATTGTGAATGGAATTAGTTCACAGCAACCAATTGGAGAGAGTTGATTTCCAATTGCTATTTTGTTTAAGGTGTTGTAAAACCACAGATTGAGGAAATTTGAAAATCCGTGGACCTCACCAACCACAGATGAATAGGGCAAATAATAGACAGAGAGGGTGTGAAAAGAAAGGGAGAGAAGAGAGTGTGAACGACAGAGGTAGTTAGTGGAGGAGTGGAGAAGGAGAGGCTAAACAGGTCACCTGGAGACGAGGCCCCGAGCTGTGTGTGCTTTAGGGAAGTAACGGTCGCTATGGAGAGGCAGTGGTCGCTATGGTAACCCGGCGAGCGCGGGTCAGCGGCTACTGGAATGTGTTTGCACACAGAGGGGGATAATGAGAGGAGGACCCCACTGGTACAGTTGGAGAGAGTTGTGAATGTCTACACCTCTGTGTGTGTGTGGGGGGGGGGGGGGGGGGGTGACAACTGCCACACCGCTGGTGCCATCCCACACTGAAGGGAGGGGGGGGGGGGGGGTGGAGCAGGGTGAAGCAGGGTGAAGCAGTGTGTGTGTGTGTGTGTGTGTGTGTACTCCCCGTTCAGTTCACTTACTGTGCCCCTGATGCTTGGTCCAAATAGCAGGATGTCAGCATCACCTCCCATTGACAGTTCATCTTCCCTCCCACCAGAAACGCAGACACACACACACACACACACACACACACACACACACACACACACACACACACACACACACACACACACACACACACACACACACACACACACACACACACACACACACACACACACACACACACACACACACACCGACTCGTTCCTGCTTCCCAGACCACTGAACAGACACGCTCACTCAAGCACAAAATGTGAAGTTCAAGCAAGAACATTTAGTCACTTTCCCCACTGCATTTCCATCACATTCAGAGTCAATAATGATTCAGATGGTTAAACTTACACAGAAACACACACACCCACCCTCACACACAAACACACACACCCCCGCCCTCACACACAAACACACACACCCGCCCTCACACACAAACACACACACGCCCGCCTGCCCTCACACACAAACACAAATTTGTCATGGATCATCAAATCTATGTCTACAGACCCTCTAGTCCTAACACGTATACAAAACCAGTGACCTTGTATCCCTGTTCCCGTCTCTGACCCCCTTACAATGGCCTTATGAACCTCCTATAGGCCTTCTGACCCACCCACTGAGCCTAAATGAGCTGTAGCCCTCCACCCTGGCCCATAGAACAGCCCCTGGACCTGACCTTGACCCCAACTGCCACACGACTCCTCAAACCCTCCCTTTGACCTTTTGACATGGTTCAGTTCAAAGGTTACTGCTTGGACTCTCTATATGATCCCTACCATGAATGTCCCCTAATTTTTCAATTACGAATGTCCCTTTTCAATCATGGGAGCCATACAGAATGTATCCGTAAAGCTTTGAATGCTTGTTGTGGTATGCAGGTGGTGAAATAATTTGTACACGGACGTCATGTGGGTACTTTCACACATTTTCCAGTGAGAGAAACAAAAGCCACTGCATTCGCAGGGCAGTGATAATTGATATCTGTCTATGTCCATGTACCATCTCTACATCTCAGCTCCGACTGCCCCACTTTCAACAACGCTGAAGCTGGCAGTCACACTGTCAGACAGGACCTGGTAACACAGACGTCCGTGCCAGAACTCGGAGTCCCAGTCCAGGAACTGAGGCCAGCTATCCACTTTAGGCATGGACGCTGTTTTTGAGAGGCTCTCAAGATTGTTTTTGTCACACCGGTTGAAGAGGCTACGTTCAATCTCGTTTTGAATCAATCACGTTCACCTGTTTGTGGTGAGAAAAGTCATATTCTGAAAGCATTCAAACAGGCAAAATTGTGTCAAATCCCTTCGACGTCGAGCACATATGCCCTGCTTTATGACCTGCTCTAGATTTTAACAGCCTGATATGTCAGAGCTGTACTTTGCCCTCCATCTTTAACAGTTTGGTGATGCTACTTGTTGGAATAAGAATGTGGAACACTATTCTTAGAATCACCCACCATCTACAGTAGCTACAGCGCTGTGCCCACTGCCTATATGCTGTACTGTATGCCTGTCATGGCTGCTCGCTTTCTCAGATGTGTAGGCCGCCCGCCCTCCCTCCGTCCCTGCCTCCACTCTGTCTCTGTGCCCCCCGCCAGCTCCCCTTTAAGACACCGTTCCGCAGCTTGCTGCACTTAAAGAGCTGAACTGTCTGCTAGTAGAGCGGTGAAATGGAAAAATTTAATCGCATTAAAAGATAAACCTTGTCTTTTCATTTGCAAATTCCTGGGACACGCTTTCCCCCTACCCTTCCTTGCTCTGACACGGCTGGTGCACTTAGAAACACACCATTCCCCTACCCCAACTCCTTCTATCCCCCCTGCTCCTCCACCCAAGAGCAGAGGATCCAGGTTCTCCCTCCCCCCACCTCTCCTTCAGCTCCGTCCTGCTCCTCTAATTCCATTTATCCTTTTTGAAATAAGACAGAGATCAAAGCAGACTGACCTGGCTTGGCTTGTCCCTGCCCCTCCCCACCTCTTCCTGCTCTCCCTCCATCCAGAGCAGCATTGTCCCGGCCCATGTGTCACTCTCTCTCTCTCTTTGTGGGAGCCTTTTCCGGTTTCGTGCCATGTCCAACCACCCCCGTTGTCCTCTGGTTCCCTAACAGGCCCAACCTCCCTGACAGTGCCCCTCTTCACCCCCACCACATTCTGGACCGTGAACCTCCTCCCCTCCCTACACCAATCTCCACTCCACCCACTCCTGCTGCCATGGGGATGAGCCACCTGAAGAGTGCAGAGGATTAGCGGTCCAGTTCAAAGACTTGAGGAGTTTTGTGTGGGGGAAGGGCTTTGGGCAGGAGGGGTGGGGGGTGAGGGGTAGGGTGTGTGAGGTGTTCTGTCTCTGGGCATCAGGGAGACTGCCTGCAGCTGTGGCCCAAAGCCCAGTTCTTCTGAGGGGCTGTCCGGTCTGCCAACTCCAATCAGCTCCAGAGCACGGAAGGCCCTCACCACCGGCTAGCAGGTCACAGGCCAAGCAGCCCGACCTTGGCTGACATACCCCGGCTCCACAGTCCTCTATGCCTCACTGGGCATGTGCATCTAGCAAGGACTCTCAGTAGGACTGATCTGTGGGAAAAACAGTGCAGTAGGCATTGCTCCCGAAACATTGATCACAGGAGGGCGTTCACAGTTAGCCTGGCTGACGCGATCCACTTGATTCATATCGCAAGAAGAGCTGTGACACACTGGTCTGGACAGGAGCCTGTTGTAAAATGTAGTATTCGCGCAGAAATTGTGCAAGCGTTTTGATTGGTTGTCTCAAACATTTCTTTCCCTCTGAGACCTCTCGTTGTTCTGACAGTTGTACTCGAAGGGGGCTGTGTGTGGCCGTCCATGTGGGTGTTTGAGTGAGAAAGGCACAGAGGAGAACCAACCGGATATAAAGCACAGCCCCCTTCATTATGGACAGCATGCAAACAACATCAAGGAGCCTTTCCAGACTGTGAAGTAAGGAGGACTTAGGTATCCGCCAGGTTAATTCACAGTTGGGCATTGACTTTGACCTAATACTATTTTATGGACTTCTTTCCCTTTATCATTTAAAGGATTGGAAATTGTTTTCACTTATCAGGCCTCTACTGTGGTCACGGGAAATTGGGAGGTAGCCGCAATATATCTTCAATGCCATAATTTAGTGGGGAAATGAATGGTTTCCCTCAAATTGTACAATCTCACAGAGCTCCCAGTGTCAATGTCCATGGGTCCACGTTTGTTACTATTAGATTTTCAAACACACTGAACTTCTAGGAGCTATAATAGTGTTCAAACTATTGTTATTTTGTATGTTATTTTCTTCCATTTGGTTTACATTCCTACAGGATGGAGTCATGTAGAACACTACACAATAGAGGTAACTTGAAAACAATTCTCCTCTTAGTCCAGTTTTCAATGTCAGCTGAACTCGAATGCTATTGGCGGGCGGGCGGGGGGGGGGGGGGGGGGGGTATATACACAGGGAGCTCAGTGGTAGCGTGGCCACAAGAGGGGGCCGTCACAGCATCACTGAGAGCATGGCTGAGAAGATTTGACCAACGGACATTATCGCCTCAACTTTCTGCTGTTTTACGTGTGATTCTGTGCTCGTTTCGATGTTTGAATTGGTCTTTGGGGACAATAATACATGTACATAGAATTGAATCTGAACGGGAGTAAAACACACGCTACTTGAGAGGAGCACAGTATCTTTACTTGATGGATACAACCGCAGCAAGCTTCGTCAGTCGAAGTAAAACCAACACCTAAACCATCCACCAACCTGACCTACCCCAACCGGCAAACCACCAACCCAAGGTTGCTGGAGCTGTAACCGTGAACAGAAATGCACAAACGCTCGTCTCACAGCATATGTTCTACAACATATATATCCTATGAAACAATGTAAAAGGGGTCCTAATCTCCTATTATATCTGCCTAACCATCACCTTATACAACTATAGAAGCATGGCCTCCCACTGTGTGTCATCCTGAAGGCGTAGCGCCACCACCGGACCTGCGAACTGCCACCACCCGAGTCGATTACCAGCGCCTTGTCCTAAAATCATCTGCCACACCACCAGTTGTGGAAAAAGTACCCAATTGTCATACTTGAGTACAAAAGCTAAGATGTCTCATCTGTGTGAATTGTACCATTTTTCTGTCCTGCTAAGTATTCAAAATACTTGTACTTTTGGGTGTCAGGGAAAATGTATAGAGTAAATGTATAGAGTAACAAGTACATGATTTTCCAAAGGAACGTAGTGAAGTAAAAGTCAAAGTTGTCCAAAAATATAAATAGTAAAGTAAAGTACAGATAACCCCAAAAAACGATTTAAGTAGTACTTGAAAGTATTTTTACTTAAGTATTTTACGCCACTGGCCTCTACCACCACCTGTCATATAGGTCACCCACCCCAGCTGATCTGTTTCCATGGTGACGGGCCTCAGAGTACAGGATTCACCTCAGATCCCTCTCCCTCATAATCTCAGGTCTCTCAACCGGCCAGGAATATCTTATCTGCCAATCCACACATGGACGAATGGACACACGCAAATAGATACACCCACAGACAGACAAACTCAATCGTAGCCATTATAGTTTTTTGCAATCACTTTGGTGTAATTTTGACAAATATGTGGTACATTTTTAACTCAAAACAATCATCTCAAAAGTAATGTGAGCATTACATTGTGAAAAGCAATTACTTTCTATGAACATGTATTGCAATGTGAAACAATGTATTTTATAGATGAAACACTGATTTCTAGATGAAAAGTGACTGTGTGTGTTGTACTTAGTCAACTGAAAATGTGCTTAGAGTTTTGAAACAACAGCCTTTGTGATGATCTGCTGTGAGTTTTGAACTGAGCGTTGTGAAAATGTACCACCGTACTTGTGAAAATTGCACCAAAGCGATTGAAAGAACTTGCAATCACCTTTGAGATTTTGTGCTGATGTTCAAGCCCAAATAGACCAATGAAATTGTGGAACAGATTGAAAGACGGAAAACGAAACACAGAGCTCGCTGCTGACTAAGGAACAATCGATACTGGTGAAGAGCATAGAGAAAGGAGGAAAGATAAGGAAAATGGAAAAAGGCAAAAAGTTAATATATATCAGTAGATAGTAGAGAAGGAGAGAGATGTGAGCTGCTCCGTCCGTGCAAATAGGAAAGCGTTGGGGCAGTCCTCCCGTTGGATTATGGGATTACGGTCAGGACGGGCGGTCATGCGAGTATTGTGGTCGGCACTGACCCTGCTTACAGCCAGATTACCCTGGTGAAGGGGAAGTTGCTTCAACCTGCCTCCTGTCACCTACTCTGGCTCTCCCTCCTTTCCCTGCTGCACACTGGCTCTTTCTCCGGCTGGATGGCTGTCTACCGCGGGTCTCCCCCCCTACAGTTCACCACACCACCTGTCCACCCATGTCTCCCTGGTCAGACACTAACCTGACTGACTCCCTGACTTCCTCCTGCTGCCAGAACAGTACATGCCTTGGGGTTGAAGCTTCCTGGGGCGTTAGGACACCTGTCTGTGGGGAAGCCTACCTGGATACTACATACGGAGACACCAGACGCATCTTCTCCTTGACCACCTTGAAAACCCTGGGAGCGGTTGACGTCCTGATAGTCCTGACCAGCGCTGCTCCCCCAGTCCGGCAAAGCTTCGCTAGCTAGCATCAGGTGAATCCAGGAAGTGTCCGTCTGTCCGGACCAGCAAATCAGAGGTGAGTGACCTTCTGACCTGCAGCCTAAGACCTTTGACCTTCTGTCAGACTGTGCAGCCAGGGAGCCTAGGCCACCTCTGACGCCACTAGTTGTAATGGAGATGTAGTGGTATGGTGTCTCTAGCTGATAGTGGTGCTCTCCCTGCATGTGGAACTTCTGCTCTTACTGTGATATACCTAGCTTAGTAACACTTAAAGAATGCACGTATCATGCACTCTACAGCGCCTTTTAGCCTTTCAGACAAACTCTGGGAAGGATAAGACATTGGCTCGTTCCGTAAACGTGTATTTTTCAATGATCCCCGTCCTCTCCCACATTGAAGTTCCACAGAAAGAGCAGGATACCTTTTTGCTGCAACATAAGGCACCCCGAATCATTGTATATTTTGCCAAGTTTATAGGGGGATTCCTAAGGGTCTAAGTTTGGCACTGTAGTACTCCAGTCATTTTTTTCAAGGCAGGGAGTGACTTGGATTAGAGTGAATTGAATGTGTCAAAATAACAGGTACCTTATTTTTCGACCACATAGCTGGGACAAATATACACACCGAGTGTACAAAACGTTTGGAACTTCTGTCTCTAGCGTCCGAACCGTTTGGGCTACAAACTAATATGTCTCCAGTATGGAAAGATGAGATCCTACACCCCCACCTGTGTCACAGGACTCGTCTGCAGGTAACTGGTGACGGTTTTAAAAACTGAATGGAAGTACGGAGGTCGTTTTGTGCCAACAAAAAGAAGATGAGTTAAATATGTTCAAAAAACGAAAAACATTTCCTTAGCTTACTTATATCTCCTAGTTATAGGAAAGACACTTCAAAACCTTATCCCCCCCCCCCCCCCAAAGGCTTAGACCTTTTTTTAACCTGTCTCCTCCCCTTCATCTACACTGATTGAAGTGGGTTTAACACGTGACATCAATAAGGGATCCTAGCTTCCACCTGGATTCACCTGGTCAGTCTGACATGGAAAGAGCAGGTGCACAGCCCAATGGGTTCTTATCCATGATATTAGCTAACTGATTTTCTAAAACCATGGTAGTTCATCCGTTTTACACAGAATCCTACATGTTCACATGCTTTGTGGTGTCCCCTCCCCTTCACGCCTTGTCAGTAAAACAAACAAAAGCAGATTACTGTTGAAGGATTAGAGCTTTACCCCCAAAAAAGGACACATTTACAATTTTACGGTCCTACGGATTTACTGTTTTTTTCACAGGGCTGTAACGATTGGGATCAATAATCGTAGTGTAGTGTTGATTTTTGTAGTTGTTTTTGGCATGGCTCCCTCTGCTACGCTACAGAGTAATTACTGAGAATCATTACAGAGCGAGCAGCGTCTTAGAGATCCTCGTGGCCAACATGGGCGGCACTAATGAATCCAATTAACTCTTGTTAATGACCTTTTTGAGGCATCCTGTTCCTCTAGTCTAGTCCCCTCTAATGGCGATGCCACTGACGCACACACACACACACGCCTCATTCACCCAATCAATCATCTCTTCCTTTGTTGTTTTAGGCCTACTCTTGGAAGGCCAAATAAGTTTGCAAAAGAATCACACGAGTCAATGAGAATGTCTGGCGGCGACGTGGGGCTGACTAGGGATTTGTATTTGTATTTATTACGGATTAGCTGCTGCCTGGCTCTTCCTGGGGTCCAGCAAAATGAAGGACATTTATATCATTTTAAAAACGTTACAGTACATTCACAGATTTCACAACACACTGTGTGCCCTCAGGCCCCTACTCCACCACTACCACATATCTACAGTACAAAATCCATGTGTATAGTGCGTATGCTATCTTGTGTGTGTATGCATGTGTCTGTGCCTATGTTTGTGTTACTTCACAGTCCCCGCTGCTCAATAAGTGGCATTTTAATCTATTTTTTAAATCAAATTTTACTGCTTGCATCAGTTCCATGATGTGGAATAGAGTTCCATGTAGTCATGGCTCTATGTAGTACTGTGTGCCTCCCAAAGTCTGTTCTGGACTTGGGGACTGTGAAGAAACCTCTGGCGGCATGTCTTGTGGAGTATGCATGGGTGTCCGAGCTGTTCATCAGTAGTTTAAACAGACAGCTTGGGGATTTCAACATGTCAGTACCTCTCACAAATACAAGTAGTGATGAAGTCAATCTCTGTGTACATCCAAGGGCCAGTCGTGCTGCCCTTGCGCAGCTTGGCAATATGATTCGTTTGTTGACTTGCGATTCATTTTTATTGTTGACAATGATTCAGTAACAGGTATACAATGTTATAATGTGATAACAGGTATACAATGTTATAATGTGATAACAGGTATGCAATGTTATAATGTGATAACAGGTATACAATGTTATAATGTGATAACATGTATGCAATGTTATAATGTGATAACAGATATGCAATGTTATAATGGGATAACAGGTATGCAATGTTATAATGTGATAACATTTATACAATGTTATAATGTGATAACAGGTATGCAATGTTATAATGTGATAACATTTATACAATGTTATAATGTGATAACAGGTATACAATGTTATAATGTGATAACAGGTATGCAATGTTATAATGTGATAACAGATATGCAATGTTATAATGGGATAACAGGTATGCAATGTTATAATGTGATAACATTTATACAATGTTATAATGTGATAACAGGTATACAATGTTATAATATGATAACAGGTATACAATGTTATATGATAACAGGTATAAAATGTTATAATGTAATAACAGGTATACAATGTAATAATGTGATAACAGGTATGCAAAGTTATAATTTGATAACATGTATGCAATGTTATAATGTGATAACAGTTATGCAATGTTATAATGTGATAACAGGTATACAATGTAGTAATGTGATAACAGGTATGCAATGTTATAATGTGATAACAGGTATACAATGTAGTAATGTGATAACAGTTATGCAATTAAAAATAAGATAACATGGAAAACAATGTAGTAATGTGATAACAGGTATGCAATGTTAGAAATGTGATAACAGGTATACAATGTTAGAAATGTGATAACAGGTATGCAATGTTAATGTTGGCACGTAGACAGCTGAAGGTGCCGTGTTGTGTTCCCAGGGCTATGGTTGGTTGTGAGGGCTTGGCGGCGTGGTGATACACAGAGGCAGCAGGCAGCTCCATGGCGTGGACTGAGCTGGAGCTCCGGGCAGGGCTCAGAGCTGGGCCACACAGGGCCCTACTACCACTCCTCCTCCAGGGGTTGATGCTCCTTACCTCCCCTTGCCTTGGTGGTCCCCCACAGCTGGCACGCACCCCTCTGTCACCAGGGCAGCCTTTTCTAGTACTATGGGGAATCCCCAACAAGGCGTGTTCTGGACGACCTGACCCAGGAGCCTTTGGGATGGAGAGAGAGGGCCGCGTGTCCATGTTTTATGAGGACACTCTGGGGAAGTACCCCTATTATACTAACCAGGACCAGCCGGTGAACGGAGGCCTCCCCCAACACACCAGACTGGATGGACACCTCCAGAAGACAGGGGAGGACCTGGCGGCAGCGCTACCATCCATAGGCTACCAGGGCCTGGGGGTACTGCGTTGGGGCCAGTGGTCCCCGCAGTGGGGAAGGAACCGTGAGAAACAGGGCATCTACCTGGAGGGCTCCAGGGCTCTGCTGAGGACCTTCTTCCCTGACTGGACCACGGAGGAGGTGGAGAAGTGGTCTCAGGTAAGATCCTCATCCATGGCAGTTTAGAGTAATAGGAGAAACAGATGTAACAAATGTTATTCAACGCCACAGTTGTCTCATAATGATGATGTCATCCCGTTCCCCAGGTGGACTTTGAGGCAGCGTCCCAGTCCATCCTCATGGAGACCCTGTGGGAGGTGAGGAGGCTCCGCCCCAAGGCTCTGTGGGGCGTGACCCCGTACCCCAACTGTTACAACTCCGGCCCCGCCCAGTCGCTGTCCAATTACACGGGTCGCTGTCCCGCCGCCGAGATGGCATTGAACGACGAGCTGCTGTGGCTCTGGAAATGCTGCTCTGCTCTCTACCCCGCCCTCACACTAGAGAAGCTGCAGGGTGGGACCTCAGGGGCCAGACTGTACACGTCCAATCAGATCCGAGAGGCACTGAGAGTGGCAAGCTTGGCCGGGGCCGCCTACGACCTTCCTGTGTTCCCATTGGTCAGGAGTGTCTATACATCGACCAATACTTTTCTGTCTGAGGTGAGAGATAGTGTTGGGTGGAAGTAGATGTTACCATGTTTTTGAAAGTGGTTTCTCTTTGTCTGTTGGCTCTGTAACCAGTGTATAACTGAGTGATGTTCCATTAGGTGGACCTGGTCAACACCATTGGTGAGAGTGCTGCCATGGGGGCAGCAGGAGTTGTCCTCTGGGAGAAGGATCAAGGTGTCTTCTCTACAAGGACTCAGGTACAGTACACATCTCTTCAATGTTCCATACATACATTCAGTGAGTCAGACAACTGTAACTGGGTCTGTGAATGAAAACATTTCACCTCTGTCTGCCCCCAGAGAGCCTGCTCAGAGCTGGCCACGTTTGTGCGTGAGGTCCTGGGCCTGTACGCCGTCAACGTGACCACAGCCGCCCGCCTGTGCGGCGTCTCCCTGTGCCAGGGGCGTGGCCGCTGCGTGCGCCGCAAACCCGAGAGCTCCGCCTACCTGCACTTGCCGCCCTCCAACTTCGTGATGACGCAGAGGAAGGTGGAGGGGGTACAGGCCACAGGCCAGCTGGACCCTGACAACCTGGAGGCCTGGAAGAGGGACTTCCAGTGCCAGTGGTATGAGTCCCTGGAGGGGGCAGCCGCCGACGAGGAGCTCCCCAAGGACAGGGCACAGGGAGCCCTTCCCCCTACCCTGAATTCCCCCTTGTTGAGTGAGCTGAACCAAGAGACCAGGCCCACCCTCGCTCTGTCAGACCACAGCGGACCATCACTCACGGCACCTCTCCTCCCTGTACTGCTGGTATTAGCCACAGCTCTAAGCCTGAACACAGACTTATGCCTGAACCTCTGACCAACCTGCTGGATTATCAGGTCGGGGCTCAGGGGGCTAAAGACACTGTCGTACCAGTGTATAAGAAATGTTTGTGGAACAGAAACTCTTGAGAGGTGTTTCTATTTTGAACAAAGAAATGTCGTGAACAGAGACTACTATTCTATTTGAGACTCTGGATGTTTTTATTGTCTATACAACTAAGAACGTGAAGTAGATCAAACAAAAAATCTTCGATTCATAGGATTCGTGGTTAACATTGTCGTCATTTCTCGTCAACAGTTGTGTGTATTCAGTTCCTTCCATTGCAGTACTGGATGTTCCTTTTTACAACTCATTTTTGTTTATCGGCACACTTTCCCCCCCTTTTTCTTCTTCACGCTACTCAGCTCTACTGCTCACATGGCCATGTTGTGAAGGACCTGTAATATGGTTCACAACTTGGTTTCCTCGAACGATGTAAACACATTCTACTGCAGTCATATCAATTGAAATGACTTCACCATTACCTTTGTATTCTTACGGGTCATGCTATTGCGTTTACAATAAAATCATACCTCTATAAAAATGTACTCATATTTTCTATAAAATGTTGTTGATGCAGTCTAGATGTCCTGTATCAATCTAGATGTCCTGTATCAGTCTAGATGTCCTGTATCAGTCTAGATGTCCTGTATCAGTCTAGATGTCCTGTCCTATATTAACCTAGACGTCCTGTATCAGTTTAAATGTTCTGTCCTGTATCAGTACAGACACCCTGTACTGTATCAGTCTAGATATCCTGTATCAGTCTAGATGTCCTGTCCTGTATCAGCCTAGATATCCTGCCCTGTATCAGTCTAGATGTCCTGTCATGTATCAGCCTAGATATCCTGTCCTGTATCAGTCTAGATGTCCTGTCCTGCATCAGTCTAGATATCCTGTCCTGTATCAGCCTAGATATCCTGTCCTGTATCAGTCTAGATGTCCTATCCTGTATCATTCTAGATATCCTGTCCTGTATCAGTCTAGATATCCTGTCCTGTATCAGCCTAGATATCCTGTCCTGTATCAGTCTAGATGTCCTGTCCTGTATCATTCTAGACGTCCTGTCCTGTATCAGCCTAGATATCCTGTCGTGTATCAGCATAGATGCCCTGTCCTGTATCAGTCTAGATGTCCTGTCCTGTAACAGTCTAGATGTCCTGTATCAGTCTAGATGTCCTGTAACAGTCTAGATGTCCTGTATCAGTCTAGATATCCTGTATCAGCCAAGATGTCCTGTACTGTATCAGTCTAGATATCCTGTCCTGTATCAGTCTAGATGTCCTGTCCTGTATCAGCCTAGATGTCCTGTCATGTATCAGTCTAGTGATCCTGTCTGTATCAGCGTAGATGTCCTCTCCTGTATCAGCCTAGATGTCCTGTAACAGTCTAGATGTCTGCATCAGCCTAGATGTCTGCATCAGCCTAGATGTCCTGCATCAGTCTAGATGTCCTGCATCAGTCTAGATGTCCTGCATCAGCCTAGATGTCCTGTCCTGCATCAGCCTAGATGTCCTGTCCTGTTATCAGCCTAGATGTCCTGCATCAGCCTAGATGTCCTATATCAGTCTAGATGTCCTATATCAGCCTAGATGTCCTCCATCAGCCTAGATGTCCTGCATCAGCCTAGATGTCCTGCATCAGTCTAGATGTCTGCATCAGCCTAGATGTCATGTCCTGCATCAGCCTAGATGTCCTGTCCTGCATCAGCCTAGATGTCCTGTCCTGCATCAGCCTAGATGTCCTGTCCTGTTATCAGCCTGGATGTCCTGCATCAGCCTAGATGTCATGTCCTGCATCAGCCTAGATGTCCTATATCAGTCTAGATGTCCTGCATCAGTCTAGATGTCCTGCATCAGTCTAGATGTCCTGCATCAGCCCCAGATGTCCTGCATCAGCCTAGATGTCCTGCATCAGCCTAGATGTCCTGCATCAGCCTAGGTGTCCTGCATCAGCCTAGGTGTCCTGCATCAGCCTAGGTGTCCTGCATCAGCCTAGGTGTCCTGCATCAGCCTAGGTGTCCTGCATCCGCCTAGATGTCTTGCATCCGCCTAGATGTCCTGCATCCGCCTAGATGTCCTGCATCCGCCTAGATGTCCTGTATTAGCCTAGATGTCCTGTCCTGTATCAGCCTAGATGTCCTGTCCTGTATCAGCCTAGATGTCATGTCCTGTATCAGCCTAGATGTCCTGTCCTGTATCAGCCTAGATGTCCTGCATCAGCCTAGATGTCCTGTATCAGTCTAGATGTCCTGTATCAGCCTAGATGTCCTGTCCTGGATCAGCCTAGATGTCCTGTATCAGCCTAGATGTCCTGTCCTGTATCAGCCTAGATGTCCTGTCCTGTATCCGCCTAGATGTCCTGTCCTGTATCAGTCTAGATGTCCTGTATCAGTCTAGATGTCCTGTATCAGTCTAGATGTCCTGTATCAGCCTAGATGTCCTGTCCTGTATCAGCCTAGATGTCCTGTCCTGTATCAGCCTAGATGTCCTGTCCTGTATCAGCCTAGATGTCCTGTATCAGCCTAGATGTCCTGTCCTGTATCAGCCTAGATGTCCTGTATCAGCCTAGATGTCCTGTATCAGCCTAGATGTCCTGTATCAGCCTAGATGTCCTGTCCTGTATCAGCCTAGATGTCCTGTCCTGTATCAGCCTAGATGTCCTGTCCTGTATCAGCCTAGATGTCCTGTATCAGCCTAGATGTCCTGTCCTGTATCAGCCTAGATGTCCTGTATCAGCCTAGATGTCCTGTATCAGCCTAGATGTCCTGTCCTGTATCAGCCTAGATGTCCTGTCCTGTATCAGCCTAGATGTCCTGTCCTGTATCAGCCTAGATGTCCTGTCCTGTATCAGCCTAGATGTCCTGTCCTGTATCAGCCTAGATGTCCTGTATCAGTCTAGATGTCCTGTATCAGTCTAGATGTCCTGTATCAGTCTAGATGTCCTGTATCAGTCTAGATGTCCTGTATCAGTCTAGATGTCCTGTATCTATACACTCTTGTCATTAAAACAACATCCAGAAACAAAACAGACAGCTATTCTTTGCAGCTCATGTAAATTTATTGTGTTATTCTTCTGAAAATATACACTCAGGACGAAGGGTAGCTCTTATTATTTCTCTGTTACAGAAAGAGATATGTACAGAGGTGCTTTTGATTGTAGAGATAAAGAGCAGTTAGAGAGGAGGCCATCTCTACCTCCCCAGTGAAACATGCACCCCCCCTAAAGTCTATAGTCCCACAGCCCATCCCTCCTTTCCAGTGCCTTCGGAAAGTATTCAGACCCCATTACATTTTCCACATTTTGTTGTCTTAATCTAAAATGGACTACATAAATCAAAATCCTCAGCAATCTACACACAATATCACAAAATGACAAAACAGAAATACCTAATTTACATAAGTATTCAGACCCTTTTCTATGAGACTCGAAATGGAGCTCCTGTTTCCATTGATCATCCTTGAGATGTTTCTTTAACTTGATTGGAGTCCTGTGGTAAATTCAATTGATTGGACATGATTTGGAAAGGCACACACCTGTCCTTATAAGGTCCCACAGTTGACAGTGCACGTCAGAGCAAAAACCATGCCACGAGTTCGAAGGAATTGTCCGTAGAGCTCAGAGACAGGATTGTGTCGAGGCACAGATCTGGGGAAGTGTACCATAACATTTCTGCAGCAAAGAAGATCCCGCAAGAACACAGTGGCCTCCAGGAACAACCAAGACTCTTCCTAGAGCTGGCCGCCCGCCCAAACTGAGCAATCAGAGAGAAAGGCCTTGGTCAGGGACATGACCAAGAACCCAATGGCCACTGACAGAGCTCTTGAGTTCCTCTGTGGAGATGGGAGAACCTTCCAGAAGGACAACCATCTCTGCAGCACTCCACCAATCAGGCCTTTATGGTAGTGGCCAGACGGAAGCCACTCCTCAGTAAAAGACACATGACAGGTCTGATGAACCCATGATTGAACTCTTTGGCCTGAATACCAAGCGTCACACCTGGAGGAAACCTGGCACCATCCCTACGGTGAAGCATGGTGGCGGCAGCATTATGCTATGGGGATATTTTTCAGCGGCAGGGACTGGTTGACTAGTCAGGATTCAGGCAAAGATGAACGGAGCAAAGGACAGAGTGATCCTTGATGAAAACCTGCTCCAGAGCGCTCAGAACCTCACACTGGGGCGAAGGTTCACCTTCCAACAGGACAACGACCCTAAGCACACAGCCAAGACAATACATGAGTGGCTTCCGGACATTTCTCAATGTCCTTGAGTGGCCCAGCCAGAGCCCGGACTTGAACCCGATCATACATCTCTGCAGAGACCTGATAATAGCTGTGCAGCAACGCTCCCCATCCAACCTGACAGAGCTTGAGAGGATCTGCAGAGATAAATGGGAGAAACTCCCCAAATACAGGTGTGCCAAGCTTGTAGCGTCATACTCAAGAAGACACGATGCTGTAATCGCTGCCAAAGGTGATTTAATTTAATTTTTAAATTAGCAAAAATTCTAAAAACCTCTTTTTGCTTTGTCATCATGGGGTATTGTGTGTAGATTGATGAAGGGAAAAAAATATTTAATCAATTCTAGAATAAGGCTGTAACCTAACAAAATGTGGGAAAAGTCAAGGGGTCTGAATACTTTCCGAAGGCACTGTATATCCAGTGTGAGGGTGCTGCCTTCTCATCTAGGTGAGGCATCTGCAGATCTGATGACATCTGGTAGCATTCAAGTCCTTCATGGTACAAGCCAGTAACGGCGCACTACATGTAACGGCTGTCCACAACCTCTCACCATGGAAAACACTATTTAGGCAAAATAGATATGTTCGATATTAAGACAGGCCTACCTACTTAGTACCTACCTACCAGCCAACCTGTGAAATGACAGAAGGTACCACAGTCTCCAATAGCGCTACACATTATCTCGGGATCGGAGAGGAGAGCTCCGCAGGGAATGGCTTTCGGTTGGTAACAGGTATGTAACATGACATCTGGAGGGACTGCCATTTATACGACATATGTACCCCCACACCCTCACCTGTGTCTCGTCTCACTAGTTTAAGCAACCTGCCTAAGAAGTGACTAACATCTAAACCATCTCATCTGTTCCTAAAGCTCCCTCTCCATATGAGAGAGAGAGAGAGAGAGAGAGAGAGAGAGTGCCCCCGTGTGGGCAGCAGCAGTTAATACAATCTGAACCAGGTGGGTCGGACGGTAATAAGAGAAGCATCAAGTGCTCCGTTTCCTTCAAGTTCTGTCAGGGGGAGGGGCTCCTAGCCCGAGCGAGCATTTCCGGGGTGGGGGAGGGGTTTGAAGCATGACGTCTACATGGGGAGGGGTGAGGGGGAGGAGAGGATCATCCATGAAGCTAGCATGATTAGTAGCAGTGATTCCAGGAGGGCGGTATGGAGGGAGGGGGGTCGTTAGGTTAGAAAAGGGTCTGCAGTGGAAGAGGATCTCTCGGGGAGGGGTTTCCAGGTAAGAGAGTCCGGGGGGAGAGAGGGGCTACTTGCAGATGGCCTCCAGGGCATCCAGGGTGCGTTTGATGTCCCGGATCTGGGCGGCCAGAGTGTGGATGGGCTGCATGGAGCGGTCCAGCTCCTCACAGCGCGCCATCAGCGTGTACATTCCCTATGAACACACACGCTACAATCAGCACATAATACTTATGACAAGAAGCATCTGTGACTGTCGATCAGTATTCACTGCTCATCCTTCCATTCATGTCTGGCCAAGCTATCTGTTCTCTCACCTTTATGCTCATGTCCACAGACTCCCCCAGGCTGTCCACAGAGTCTCTATACGTCTGGATGTAGCCCACACTCAGCGCTGTCATCTGGACACACACAGATAAAGACATACAGCATATCGCAGACACATGAATTCCGGGCAACTTACAACTAGAGCGTTACTAAAAGGACAGAAGGGAGATCAGAAGTATTTGAGTGAGTATGTGTGTGAATGAATAAATTAATGACATTTTATTTGCGTGTCAAAATTGCCAGCTGGCAAACCAATCAATTGCGGGATTAATTGACACACAAACAAAATATACATTGATTCACAGTGATAATTCTTCAGACGTTGTGGGCAGCGCATAAAGAATGGAAAATGAGTCAATAGGTAATAGTAGACAAGGTTATCCAAGCAATAAATAACCCTAGAGCAGTACAAATGTAATACAGAACTAAATACAGAAACGTGTGTGTGTGTGTGTGTGTGTGGTGTGAACAAACTGAGCTCACGTACGTTCTGGATGGTTCCGTTGAGGCTGCGCATCATTAGCTCCACGCTGTGGGCGACTTCCTCTGTGTGTCTCTGCAGGTCCGCCAAGACAGCTGGGTCGATGGGAGGGATGTCAGCCGGCCGCCGCGACGACGACCCACGGCCTCTGCTGCTGATGGAACCCGAGCAGTCCGCTGGACACAGAAAGAAAAGAAACATGCACACACCAGGACCGGAAGTTACGTTAACCGACAGTCTGCTAAGCAAACCAAATCATCCTCCCTCATCCAAACCGCTGTGTGAGTCCTTCCGCCCTTCCTGCGGGTGCTAATCTAAATCACTAGAGGAGAGGGGAAGGGTGGATTGATTCGATTTGGAACTCGGTCTTCAACTGCAACTTCAAAACACTGACGTATCACTGAAATAACACCAGAAAAGGCATTGTGTGGATTAGCATTTTACTGATCACCAGGGTCGTATTCAGGCCCACTGTTAGCTAAATGTTTTTCAACAGAAAAGTCTTACTAGACAAGTTCAGATGTTTGTCCTTTAAAAAAACAAACATTTTTGAATATTTTTTATTCTGTTTGGTACCTAATGACTAATTAGCCAATCCCCCAACCCGGGCCCCGCGGGCCCCCGGTGCTGGTACTCACAGTCGCAGTCACAGTCCAGGCTGGGCTTGGAGCTCATCTTGATCTTCTGCTCCAGGTTGCGGCAGATGAAGTGTGTCAGGTCCCCATCGTGGCTGACTGTTCCCTCCAGCTCCAGGGCAGAGGAGATGGTGGCCCTGCGGCCTTCTGGCTGGCCCCCCCGACCCCCACCCCGGGCCCCTCCGATGCATGCCTGGCTGATCTCGTCCAGGCTCTTGCTGTCCTGCATGCCCCGGACGATGCGCTCCCGCTCTGGGACGTTCCGCACGCGCACCTGGGCCATGACGTGGG
The DNA here is from genome assembly GCF_045679555.1 of Salvelinus alpinus. Classification (NCBI taxonomy): domain Eukaryota; kingdom Metazoa; phylum Chordata; class Actinopteri; order Salmoniformes; family Salmonidae; genus Salvelinus; species Salvelinus alpinus. The sequence goes on along the minus strand of NC_092113.1, from coordinate 7,106,309 downwards.
GCGGACAAGGGCTGCTGCCTGACGACTCCCCCCCCTCGGCTGGGGCAGAGCTGGGGCTGGGAGCTGCTGCCGAGGGCTCCTCTGTAAACTGACGGAAAGTGGCAGTCTTACACATATGACAATCCTCAAGATCCTCCGGACATATGAATATGCTGCACTGCTCAATGGATTCAAAATACACTTTGCTGATAACTACTTTATCGAGGGAAAATGTACTTGCTACGATTGTGATATATTGTCTCACCCAGCTATCATAAGATGAATGCACTAATTGTAAGTCACCCTGGCCGGCTTCTCCGTTTTTCGGCAGGACAGAGCAGCTACGTCTGGCAAGACGAGGGGCGTGTGTCTATTTGTCAATAACTGCTGGTGCGCGATGTCTAATATTAAACAAGTTTTGAGGTATTGCTCGCCTGAGGTAGAATACCTCATGATAAGCTGTAGACCACACTATCTATATTATTCGTAGCAGTCTATTTACCACCACACACCAATGATGGCACTAAGACCGCACTCAACGAGCTGTAAAAAGGACATAAGCAAACAAGAAAATGCTCCATTTGGCAAATCTGACCATAACTCTATCCTCCTGATTCCTGCTTATAAGCAAAAACTAAAGCAGGAAGTACCAGTGACTCGTTCAATACAGAAGTGGTCAGATGACACAGATGCTACGCTACAGGACTGTTTTGCTAGCACAGACTGGAATATATTCCCAGGATTCGTCCAATGGCATTGAGTATACCACCTCAGTCATCAGCTTCATCAATAAGTGCATCGACAACATCGTCCCCACAGTGACCGTATATTTCCCAACCAGACGCCATGAATTACAGGCAACATCCACACCGAGCTAAAGGCTAGAGCTTCCGCTTTCAAGGAGCGGGACACTAATCTGGACACTTATAAGAAATCCCGCTATGCCCTCAGACGATCTATCAAAAAGGCAAAGTGTCAATACAAGACTAAAATTGAATCCTACTACACCGGCTCTGATGCTCGTCGGATGTGGCAGGGCTTGAAAACTATTTTGGACTACAAAAGGGAAACCCACCCACAAGCTGGATGCCCAGTGACTGCCTAAACCCACCTGGACAAAAGGAACACCTATGTGAGAATGCTGTTCATTGACTACAGCTCAGCATTCAACATCATAGTGCCCACAAAGCTAAGGACCCTGGGACTAAACACCTCCCTCTGCAACTGGATCCTGGATTTTGACAGGCCAGTAAGGGAAGGCAACAACACATCTGCCGCGCTAATCCTCAACACTGGGGCCCCTCAGAGGTGCGTGCTTAGTCCCCTCCTGTACTCCCTGTTCCCCCACCACCCACGACTGCATGGCCAAGCACGACTCCAACACCATCATTAAGTTGCCTGACGACAACAGTGGTAGGCCTGATCACAGACAGGGATGAGACAGCCTATAGGGAGGAGGTCAGAGACCTGGCAGTGTGGTGCCAGGACAACAACCTCTCTCTCAATGTGAGCAAGACAAAGGAGCTGATTGTGGACTATAGGAAAAAGACGGCCATACAGGCCCCCATTAACATCAACAAGACAGAAGTGGAGCGGGTCGAGAGTTTCAAGTTCCTTGGTATCCGCATCACCAACAAACTATTGTGGTCCAAACACACCAAACACAGTTGTGAAGCGGGCACGACAACACCTTTTCCCCATCAGGTCCCCAGATCCTCAAAAAGTTCTACAGCTGCACTATCGAGAGCATCCTGACCGGATGCATTACCGCCTGGTACGGCAACTGCTCCGCATCCGACCGTAAGGCGCTACAGAGGGTAGTGCGTACGGCCCAGTACATCACTGGGGCCAAGCTTCCTGACACCCAGGACCTATATACTAGGCTGTGTCAGAGGAAGGCCCAACAAATTGTCAGCCTCCAGCCACCCTAGTCATAGACTGTTCTCTCTGCTACCGCACAGCAAGCGGTACTGGAGAGCCAAATCTCCTTAACAGCTTCTACCCCCAAGCCATAAGACTGCTGAACAACTAAACTAATCAAATGGCCACCCAGACAAATGGCCAACCCTTTTGTTTTTACACTGTTGCTACTCGCTGTTTTTTATTATTTTCAGCAAACTTAACATGTGTAAATATTTTAATGAACATTACAAGATTCAACAACCGAGACAAACTGAACAAGTTCCACAGACATGTGACTAACAGAAATGGAATAATGTGTCCCTGAACAAAGGAGGAGGGGGGGGGTTAAAATCAAAAGTAACAGTCAGTATCTGGTGTGGCCACCAGCTGCATTAAGTACGGCAGTGCATCTCCTCCTTATGGACTGCACCAGATTTGCCAGTTCTTGCTGTGAGATGTTACCCCACTCTTCCACCAAGGCACCTGCAAGCTCCCAGACATTTCTGTGGGGGGGGGGGGCTCTAGCCCTCACCCCCTGATCCAACAGGTCCCAGACGTACTCAATAGGATTGAGATCTGGGCTCTTCGCTGGCCATGGCAGAACACTGACATTCCTGTATTGCAGGAAATCACACACAGAACAAGCAGTATGGCTGGTGGCATTGTCATGCTGGAGGGTAATGTCAGGATGAGCCTGCAGGAAGGGTACCACATGAGGGAGGAGGATGTCTTCCCTGTAACGCACAGCTTTGAGATTGCCTGCAATGACAACAAGCTCAGTCCAATGATGCTGTGACACACCGCCTCAGACCATGACGGACCCTCCACCTCCAAATTGATCCCGCTCCAGAGTACAGGCCTCGGTGTAACGCTCATTCCTTCAACGATAAACGCGAATTCAACCATCACCCCTGGTGAGACAAAACCACGACTCGTCAGTGAAGAGCATTTTTTGCCAGTCCTGTCTGGTTCAGCGACGGTGGGTTTGTGCCCATAGGTGACGTTGTTGCCTGTGATGTCTGGTGAGGACCTGCCTTACAACAGGCCTACAAGCCCTCAGTCCTCACTCTCTCAGCCTATTGCGGACAGTCTGAGCACTGATGGAGGGATTGTGCGTTCCTGGTGTAACTCGGGCAGTTGTTGTTGCCATCCTGTACCTGTCCTACAGGTGTGATGTTCGGATGTACCGATCCTGTGCAGGTGTTGTTACACGTGGTCTGCCACTGCGAGGACGATCAGCTGTCCGCCCTGTCTCCCTGTAGCGCTGTCTTAAGACGTCTCACAGTATGGACATTGCAATTTATTGCCCGGGCCACATCTGCAGTCCTCATGCCTCCTGTTCACACAGATGAGCAGGGACCCTGGGCATCTTTCTTTTGGTGTTTTTCAGAGTCAATAGAAAGGCCTTTAGTGTCCTAAGTTTTCATAACTGTGACCTTAATTGCCTGCCGTCTGTAAGCTGTTAGTATCTTAACGACCGTTCCACAGGTGCCTGTTCATTTATCAAGCATTGAAAACTGTGCTTAAACCCTTTACAATGAAGATCTGTGAAGTTATTTGGATTTTTACAAATTATCTTTGTAAGACAGGGTCCTGAAAAAGGGACGTTTCTTTTTTTGCTGAGTTTATATGGATAGTCACTCTACAAATTACCTCGACTAACCTGTACCCCCGCACATTGACTCGGTACCGGTTCCCCCTGTATAAAGCCTCGTTATTGTTACGTACAATTGTGTTACCGTTTGATGAATTTAGATTATTTAGTAAAAAAATTATTCACTATTTCTTTAACTGCATTGTTGGTTAATGGCTTGTAAGTAAGCATTTCACGGTAAAGTCTACACCTGTTGTATTCAGGGCATGTGACAAATACAATTAGACGTGTGTCTGCTAAATGACTCAAATGTAAATGTGATTAAGTACTATTCTTGAGCTGTTGGCTCTGGCACTTTAACATGAACAATTATGTACAGGAGCAGTAGCAGTCAGTATGGCAAACTCACCTCAGCTGAGACTCCAGCCTGTGTGTTTCCTGCATGCTGCTCCTTGCCATCCTTTTCACACTCCTCCTCTTCCACCTCCTTTTCCTCCTCTGTTTCTGCAGCACAGCAGCTAGAAGGATCTGTGTGCTTTGTCTCGGACTGCTTTTTGTCTGCGCTGTGAGTGTCCCCCTCTGGGGCTGTGTCTTTGGATGGAGTGCCTGTGTGCTGCCAGTCTCCAGACAGAGTCTCGTTTAGGGGCATACCTGTTTGGGAGGGTCCAGTGAGGGACATGTCTTTGGGGGGCTCGTGTGGGTCTGGCTCTGTGTCTGCTGTGCATGTGGCAGTGGGGAGGGAGGGGTGGGCTGGGAACGTGTCGGTGTGTTGCTGTGTGTCTGAATGGGACGTGGAGTTGTGAGAAGTGTCTATGGGGTTTTCTTGTCCATCGCATGCGCTCTCCCCATCCACACAGTTCTCAGTCTCATCAAGGGATCCCTGCCCAGGACAGGGCACCCTACCCCCAAACTTCAGGAGCTGTGCAGGGGTATTAGGGGCGTGGGTGTACGGGCCATTCACATTAAATCCAGGGGAGGCTGGTGTATCCACCCCATTGGCTGCTTCCGGCACACCTGTGCCAATCACAGGGAAGAGGCTCATCCCTCCACCTGCTGCATAAAATACATGTCAGATAACAACTGACACACTCTTCTCCCTATGCATACAACTGGGTCTGACTCTACAAATCATTGCACATCAACTTGCTCACCCTGGGCTCCAGTTGTTCTTTGTTAGTGGGGTTTGCTTTGAAGGAGGGTTGGGAGAAAGACTTTAGAATTTTGTGTGATATGTTTTCTATTCATGTCTTGTACCTGGTTGGATAGCACATCTCTTGCAGGTAATCTAGCCAGCTTACAAGCATACATCGGAAGACCCACCAACTTAAACTGTCACCAATACAACTTTGCAGCTCAATGCAACCCAACAAACACAAGAAAACAAAATGATCAAAGGTCGAGTGACTGTACAATACGTGACATAAGAATATCTTTAACTACCAACAGCGCCTGTGTTTATATGACGTTGGTTAGCTAGCACCAGTAGCTGGCTATCAGTGTGACTAGTTACACCTAGCTAGGAGCAGGAAACAGTAAAACTATTAGCAGTTAGTACCATCTGACTAACGATGTATAAATAATAAATAACGGTCCCAACATCTAGCAAGCAAGTTGACATATTGCTGTCATTATCAGACATAAGCTTGCAATCAGTCACATGACGTTAGCTCGCAGGCTAGCTAGCTGTCGATGTTAGCAGGCAGGCCTCTGAATTTTAACTTGTTTGAAGTTCCCTTTTTATTCTGTGTCAAGAGCAACCACCTGGCAATGAGTGATAAGACTTATTTCGATTTCTTACTTTCGGGAAAGTAAAATATTTGCCCGTTTTTAGCATAACCAAATAAATTAACACTTACCACTGTAGTTCTTTCCTGGAGATGTAAGTCAAGCAGGAAACTGGGTCGAGTCTGCTCTGTAAATTCTTCCACACAACCTGTAGTAGAAAGCGCAATAGTTCCGCATAATGATGGATACAATTATAGGCATAACTCATCACAGTAAATGTCTCACATGATGATAATATGCAGTAGTAAGATGTTATGTTTCATAACTATAATTTAAACCAATAATACTTGTAATTACTAAAGAATTTCAAAATGAAGTTGTATTTAATTGAATTCAATCAAGCAGAGTAAATCACGCCTGTGTACTTAGGGACATTACTGGGGAGGGGTTGTGTGTTTTTTTTGGGGTGGCACAGGGGACGGTAGTGCCACTTTTCCCCTCGCTCTTATGCTCGCATTTACATTCGCTCTTATGCTTTTCCAACCGTCTTGAAAGAGTTACCACATATGCTGAGCACTTCAAAGTTTTCAAAGTAGCCACCCTTTGCCTTCATAACAGCTTTGCACACTCTTGGCACTCTCTCAACCAGCTTCACCTGGAATGCTTTTCCAACAGTCTTGAAGCAGTTCCCACATATGCTGAGTACTTTTCCTTCACTCTGCGGTCCAACTCATCCCAAACCATCTCAATTGGGTAGAGGTTGGGTGATTGTGAAGGCCAGGTCATCTGATGCAGCACTCCATCACTCTCCTTCTTGGTCAAATAGCCCTTACACAGCCTGGAGGGGTGTTTTGGGTCATTGTCCTGTTGAAAAACAAATGACAGTCCCACTAAGCACAAACCAGATGGGATGGCGTATTGATGCAGAATGCTGTGGTAGCCATGCTGGTTAAGTGTGCCTTGAATTCTAAATAAATCACAGACAGTGTCACCAGCAAAGCACCCCACACCATCACACCTACTCCTCCATGCTTCACGGTAGGAACCACACATGCGGAGATCATCTGTTCACATACTCTGCGTCTCACAAAGGCGGTTGGAACCAAAAATCTCACATTTGGACTCAGATCAAAGGACAGATTTCCACCAGTCAAATGTCCATTGCTCGTGTTTCTTGGCCCAAGCAAGTCTCTTCTTCTTATTGGTGTCTTTTAGTAGTGGTTTCTTTGCAGCAATTCGACCACGAAGGCCTGATTCATGCAGTCTCCTCTGAACAGTTGATGTTGAGATGTGAATGTTACTTAAACTCTGTGAAGCATTTATTTGGGATGCAATTTGCCAGTCCTCATGAGAACAATTTTCATCACTCCTCATCACTGTCAAACACTCCCTAAAACACTTCAGCGAGCAGGCCTTTCTAATCGACCTGGCCCGGGTATCCTGGAAGGATATTGACCTCATTCCGTCAGTATAGGATGCCTGGTTATTCTTTAAAAGTGCTTTCCTCACCATCTTAAATTAGCATGCCCCATTCAAAAAATTTAGAACCAGGAACAGATATAGCCCTTGGCTAACCAATATACACAGGCAGTTAGGAAAGCAAAGGCTAGTTTTTTCAAACAGAAATTGCCATCCTGTAGCACAAACTCCAAAACGTTCTGGGACACTGTAAAGTCCATGGAGAATAAGAGGACGACCTCCCAGCTGCCCACTGCACTGAGGCTAGGAAACACTGTCACCACCGATAAATCCACGATAATTGAGAATTTCAATAAGCATTTTTGCACGGCTGGCCGTGCTTTCCACCTGGCTTCCCCTACACCGGGCAACAGCCCTGCACCCCCCACAGCAACTTGCCCAAGCCTCACCTATTTCTCCTTCAACCAAATCCAGATAGCTGATGTTCTGAAAGAGTTGCAAAATCTGGGCCCATACAAATCAGCTGGGCTAGACAATCTGGACCCTCTCTTTCTACAATTATCTACCGCAATTGTTGCAACCCCAATTACTAGCCTGTTCAACCTCTCTTTCATATCGTCTGAGATCTCCAAAGATTGGAAAACTGCCGCGGTAATCCCTCTCTTCTAAGGGGGAGACACTCTAGACCCAAACTGCTACAGACCTATATCTATCCTACCCTGCCTTTCTAAGGTCTTCGAATGCCAAGTTAACAAACAGATCACCGACTATTTCGAATCCCACCGTACCTTCTCCGCTATGCAATCTGATTTCCGAGCCGGTCATGGGTGCACCTCAGCCCCGCTCAAGGTCCTAAACGATATCATAACGGCTATCGATAAAAGACAATACTGTGCTGCCATATTCATCGACCTGGCCAAGGCTTTCACCACATTCTTATCAGCAGACTCAACAGCCTTGGTTTCTCAAACGACTGCCTCGCCTGGTTCACCAAGTACTACTCAGACAGAGTTCAGTGTGTCAAATCGGAGGGCCTGTTGTCTGGACCTCTGGCAGTCTCTATGGGGGTGCCACAGGGTTCAATTATCGGGAATACTCTTTTCTCTGTGTAAATCAATGATGTTGCTCTTGCTGCTGGTGATTCTCTGATCCACCTCTACGCAGACGACACCATTTTGTATACTTCTGGCCCTTCTTTGGACACTGTGTTAACTAACCTCCAAACGAGCTTCAATGCCATACAACTCTCCTTCCGTGGCCTCCAACTGCTCTTAAATGCAAGTAAAACTAAATGCATGCTTTTCAACCGATCGCACCTGCCCGCCCATCCAGCATCACTACTCTGGACGGTTCTGACTTAGAATATGTGGACAACTACAAATACCTAGGTGTTTGGTTAGACTGTAAACTCTCCTTCCAGACCCACATTAAGCATCTCCAATCCAAAATTAAATCTAGAATCGGCTTCCTATTTCGCAACAAGCATCCTTCACTCACTCCTTCACGCTTATTTGAGCTGTTCTTGCCATAATATGGACTTGGTCTTCACCAAATAGGGATATCTTTTGTATACCACCCCTATCTTGTCACAACACAACTGATTGGCTCAAACGCATTAAGAAGTAAGAAATTTCACAAATTAACTTTAAAAAAGGCACACCTGTTAATTGAAATGCATTCCAGATGACTATCTCATGAAGCTGGTTGAGAGAATGCCAAGAGTGTGCAAAGCTGTCATCAAGGCAAGGGGTGGCTTCTTTGAAGAATCTCAATAATACAAATATTTTTTGATTTGTTTAACACTTTTTTGGTTACTACATGATTCCATGTGTGTTATTTCATAGTTTTGATGTCTTCACGATTATTCTACAATGTAGAAAATAGTCAAAAAAATAAAAACCCTTGAATGAGTAGCTGTGTCAAAACTTTTGATGTGCACTGTACATTTATTAAAATATGAATATCAAACAGTAGATACCTAAGCCTATAGGCCTTTGCATGCAATGCCCTGATACATTTAGTGCTCAAATCTCTGACAGCTGAACCGTGAGGTGGACAATTATTGTTTTAGGAAAGTAGCCTAAACCCCCCCCTGTAATTTGTTATAGGCTGTTTTTAAGGACACGTTAATGTGGCTCATTTGGCCAACATCCCTGGTTTATTGATGGTGCTGGCTGCACCAAGTAGGATATGGATGTCCATTACATTTATCAAATGTCCGGTAAAGGAAAATCTTCACAGTCATGTTTTCCTTAAAGAAACTCTGAACATATTACATATTGTTTTTATGAAGATGGACATGAAAATCTGTAGGCAATTGGATGGAAACCTAGCTATAAACACCCTAAAGACTCTGGCAAGTGTGCTAGTTCAGTGACACTTGGATTCTTCCTGCACATCATGGTTGACCAGTAGCCCCAAACATCTAAAGATTGGAACCGCCAAGACTCATCCTAGAGCTGGCCACCCGGCCAAACTGAGGAATCGGGGGAGAAGGGCCTTGGTCAGGGAGGTGACCAATAGCCTGATGGTCACTCTGACAGAGCTCCAGAGTTCCTCTGTGAAGATGGGAGAACATTCCAGAAGAACAACCATCTCTGCAGGACTCCACCAATCAGGCCTTTATGGTAGAGTGGCCAGACCGAAGCCACTCCTCAGTAAAAGGCACACGACAGCCCGCTTGGAGTTTGCCAAAAGGCACCTAAAGGACTCTCAGACCATGAGAAACGAGATTATCTGGTCTGATGAAACCAAGATTGAACTCTTTGGCCTGAATTCCAAGTGTCATGTCTGGAGGAAACCAGTCACCACTTCATCACCTGACCTGAAAGATGAAAGGAGCAAAGTACAGAGAGATCCCCTGCTCCATAGCGCTCAGGACCTCACACTGGGGGTGAAAGTTCACCTTCCAACAGGACACTGACCAAAACACACAGCTTCGGGATAAGTCTCTGAATGTCCTTGAGTGGCCCAGCCAGAGCCCGAACTTGAACCCGATCAAACATCTCTGGAGAGACCTGACAATATCTTTGCAGTGACGCTCCCCATCCAACTTGACAGAGCTTGAGAGGATCTGCAGAGAAGAATGGGAGAAAGTCCCCAAATACAGGTTTGCCAGTCTTGTAGCGTTATACCCAAGAAGACTCAAGGCTGTAATCACTGCCAAAGGTGCTCCAACAAAGTACGGAGTAAAGGGTCTGAATACTTATGTAATTGTGATAATTCAGTTTTACATTTTTATACATTTGCTAAATTAAAAAAATGAAACTGGTTTAGCTTTGCCTTATGGGGTATTGTGTGTAGATTGATGAGGGGGGGAAATCATTTAGCCTGTAACGTAACAAAATTTGGAAAATGTGAAGGGGTTTGAATACTTTCCGAATGCACTGTAAGTTACCAGCCAAGCTTGAAATAATTTTACTTAAACTCCCCCCTCATACTCATCTGGAGGTTAAGCATTTTTTTGTCTCTATCTATGTCATTGTATATGTATTTATGTTTTTAAAAAGTCCCAGACTTTATTGTGCAATCCCTGTCACTTTAAAAATACTTCGTGTAAATATGTATTTTTTTACTGACAAATAATATCTATCAATCCAAACTGTGCAATTGATGAATGGAAAGAGACATCTTTTACAAAGCACCAAACCGTTTAATGACATTCAGAGACCGTCAAGCCAAGCCTTCAACACTGGGTAGGCCAATAAGATAGGGAGGGATGGATTTTCTGTTTGTCGAGGTTGATGTAGTCTATTTATTGTGCTGTTTGAAAACACAAACCATGATATTGAAGTGCCCAAAGTCGGTATGCTTTGTTTATTGGTTGTGTGGTGCATTGGCACAGAAACCTGTTGGTGAAAAAATATAAATGGCATCAAAATGTTTGATAATCTGATTTCCCTCTAGCTGATCATTGTCTGCAGCCTGCTCTGATTGTAGTGTAACGAAACAGGCAAGGAGAGGGAGCTCGTCTGTGGTGGTCTGCGAACCCTCATCCTTCTGGCCCGTAGCCCTGCATGGTCACATCAACTGTGCCACGAAGCATGCTGAAGTGGTAAAATCGACATCCACGTTTATAAACACAGGGTCGCTGCAGTTATTGTTATTTGTGGTCGTAAACGTTATTTTGAGTTAATTATATTTTTTAATTTTTAATTTCACCTTTATTTAACCAGGTAAGCTAGTTGAGAACAAGTTCTCATTTACAACTGCGACCTGGCCAAGATAAAGCAAAGCGACACAAACAACAACACAGAGTTACACATGGAATAAACAAGCGTACAGTTAATAACACAATAGAAAAAAAGAAAGTCTATATACAGTGTGTGCAAATGGCGTGAGGAGGTAGGCAATAAATAGGCCATAGTAGCGAAGTAATTACAATTTAGCAGATTAACACTGGAGTGATAAATGAGCAGATGATGATGTGCAAGTAGAGATACTGGTGTGCAAAAGAGCAGAAAAGTAAATAAAAACAATATGGGGATGAGGTAGGTAGCTTGGATGGGCTATTTACAGATGGACTATGTACAGCTGCAGCGATCGGTTAGCTGCTCAGATATCTGATGTTTAAAGTTAGTGAGGGAAATATAAGTCTCCAGCTTCAGCGATTTTTGCATTTCGTTCCAGTCACTGGCAGCAGAGAACTGGAAGGAAAGGCGGCCAAAGGTGTTGGCTTTGGGGATGACCAGTGAGATATACCTGCTGGAGCGCATGCTATGGGTGGGTGTTGTTATCGTGACCAGTGAGCTGAGATAAGGCGGAGCTTTACCTAGCAAAGACTTATAAATGACCTGGAGCCAGTGTGTCTGGCGACGAATATGTAGCGAGGGCCAGCCGACTAGAGCATACAGGTCGCAGTGGTGGGTGGTATAAGGGGCTTTGGTAACAAAACGGATGGCACTGTGATAGACTGCATCCAGTTTGCTGAGTAGAGTATTGGAAGCTATTTTGTAGATGACATCGCCGAAGTTGAGAATCAGTAGGATAGTCAGTTTTACTAGGGTAAGTTTGGCGGCGTGAGTAAAGGAAGCTTTGTTGCGAAATAGAAGGCCGATTCTAGATTTGATTTTGGATTGGAGATGTTAAATATGAGTCTGGAAGGAGAGTTTACAGTCTAACCAGACACCTAGGTATTTGTAGTTGTCCACATATTCTAGGTTAGAACCGTCCAGGGTAGTGATGCTAGTCGGGCGGGCGGGTGCGGGCATCGAACGGTTGAAAAGCATGCATTTGGTTTAACTAGCGTTTAAGAGCAGTTGGAGGCCACGGAAGGAGTGTTGTATGGCATTGAAGCTCGTTTGGAGGTTAGTTAACACAGTGTCCAAAGAAGGGCCAGATGTATACAGAATGGTGTCGTCTGCGTAGAGGTGGATCAGGGAATCACCCGCAGCAAGAGCGACATCATTGCTAATTCTATGAGGGAGAGGGTGTTCAATTTATTTTGCAGTGCAAGGGGAGGGTCATGTGAAAATATTTTTTACTTTGGAGGGGGTGGGGGGAAGCATTATTTATTTTGAGTTGAACCAGCCCTCAGTAAATGTTGATCTGTCCCTTATGAGCTTTGCTTCAGTGGCTGCATCCGTACCGAGTTCTCCATGTACTTATTTCTCTTCCCCACAGAGGGAGACAGAGACCATTGCCCTTCACTTCTGATGTCACGGAGCTTTTTTGCCACATGGCCAAGAGTGTGTCAGCTGTGCTGTGAGAGCCACACCCATGCTACAATCTTGTGATGTTCAAGATGGCAGATACGCACAGACTACCCCTGGGGATATCTGTCTGCACAGCTATAACCTTAAGCTACAAGCACTAACTCGTAGGGCCCAAGGACTCTGAGGTAATTCTTCTCACAGAAAGTATTTTGTTTTCTATAGTGTCACAATACTTGTGTTCAAATACTGAGCCAACAGCCAACATTGTAAATTGTACGTTCATTTGTTTATTGGACACCAGTACCTAGGCAAACACACAACAATATACATACCATATGTTTAAACGCTATCTCACTACCATTTAGATGAAGTCCTAGTTGGACTTGAGGAGACCTGAAGGCCCTGAAGCATGTTATGTTCTGTGCTTCTCCGGAGAGAGCAGTTTACAGAAGTTTACAGAAGGCAAACGTGACAAAGAGGACGTTCAGCCAAATCTGAACCATGGTGATTGAGATCCCGCCTTAACATAACCACCTCTCCCTCCATCCCAACGCACTGAACATTGTTTTATGTGCGGTTTCCTTTTTTTCAGTTCAGACCCGACGGGATATCCTGTTTGTCAGAAGCACTTGGATATTTCACTGTTTCTATATACTCATTAATGTTTGCGTTTTTTTCCCATAGGCTAATGTCGAATGAATTATTTTTGAATTGGAAGATATTGGATGAGGAAATGTGGGTTGTTGACGATGGATTACATCTACCCAGATCTATCATGTTTCCACACGCTGTGTTAGTGTGGGTCTGCGTATCCATGTGTGCGTCTTATTGATGATGGACAAGCTTCCTACACCACAAAAAAGACAAAGTTAGAAAACGTACTGGCAAAATTGTGTATCTACACCGTGTGTCTCGTTAACTTGGGAGAGATCAATTGAAAACATTTTATTTCCATTCGCAAAGAAATATTGGCACAGAGACGTAAATATAGGCTACAGATTGAAATACAAAAGCGCATATAATGAATGAGGGAAGGATCTGAACAAGGTCATTGAGGAAAGCATAAACATTACATGTTTCATTTTAAAATACTTTCTTTATGGATTCCATCATACTTTATGGTAGGGAATAAAACACACACACACACACACTAACGAGGACCTTGCTCAGTATCGGTTCCGTCTTTTATGTGGTAAAAGAAGTCTGGCCACATTTAAAAAGCCTCTCTGCTTTCATGCAGCTGCTCCAGAGCCCGAAACGAACGTTTATTTTTCTACAGCATTAAAAGTGCTTTAGCTTTGCTGCACTTCATTTTGGCAGATTTGCTGGTTTGACTCGGAGTTTCCCCTTTTCATTTCTCTGTGCGCTAATGTCAAACACACCCGGCATCAATGAGGCCAGTTGTGAGGAGTCAAGCTTGAGTTGAAAGCCTAATGAACACCACAGAGCTTTTACTAAATACAACTGACCTCATACAACTACCGAAACTAACCGTTTGATTCAAAACAGAAATAAATATGACACACAAAGTTAAATAAGGAAAATGTAGCTATTTTCTTTCTTTTTTTTTTTTTTTTTTTACATCAAAGACATATCACACGTTTTTTACCTCGAAGACACTTAAAGTCTCTCTCACATGCTTGTGTCCTTTTGACTCCCTCTCTGTCTTTCATTAGGACAGATCCTAGCTTCACCTTCAGGGCCTTTTTTTCTGTCTTATGAGACACCACATTCTTCCAGGTCCTCTTCACGCCTTAATATATTCTTTACCAGTCTCTTGGACATGCTGTACATCCTTCATCCAACACGCTACGCAACCACATTCACACTTCTGAGTCCAGCCCACACCGAGCCTCCTATGTCCCCATTCTACATGAATATGAGTTTTTGTAAATGTGTATGTGTGTGTTTGTGAGAGTGAGACAGTGTTTGAGAGCGTAAGTCAGGAGAAAGCACATTGTACGCAGTGGAGCATCTAAGAGCTTCGTGGAGACCTCTGCTTGGGTTTGCTCCTGCTCTTCCTCCCGCCTCCTCTTCCTCCTCCACCTCCACCTCCTCCTCGGCCTCCATGTTTGTGCCTCTCGCCCCTGGGGCCACCCCCTGTCTTGTGGTCGCTGTCCTTGGTCTGATCCTGGTCGCGGTTGCGTCGTCGTCGGAAGCCCAGCCTCTGACAGTGCTGCTCCAGGCTGCTGGGGTGGATGAGGGCCATGACGTCCTGGTACCAGGGTTGGGAGGCGTCTGGGCTGGAGTTGGGGTTGCGATTGCTGGTGGACCAGGAGAGGGCGCGGGAGGGGCTCCACACACTCAGATGCACAGTGACGGCGGTCCAGTGGAAGCCGTGCTCCTCCAGTTGACAGTGGTACACACCAGAGTGACCCGTCTCGGCCCGACTGATCAGAACACCTCTCTCTGTCACCACCAGCTGCTCTCCTGACTGCAACTGCAACACATAGAGGAGTGTGAGTGTTTAGACCTGTGTGTGTATGTGTGCATATGTGTGTGCATACGTGTGTGTGCATATGTGTGTGTGCACACGTGTAATTGCCTGTGTGTCAGTATGCACCTGATTCAGCTCAGGGCTGTTCTCTCCTGCCTGTTTGTACCAGGTCACGGCCGCATGTCTGGATTTGGGCAGGCACTCCAGGTATGTGCTGTTACCCTCTGCAACCATCATCATCCTCTGTTCTGCTTCCACCTGCAGACCGGCTGAATAGAGACAGAGAACAATGTCACGATGTCTACTCTACACGGAGTGTACAAAACAGGCTCTTTCCATGACATAGACTGACCAGGTGAATCCAGGTGAAAGCTATGATCCCTTATTGATGTCACATGTTATATCCACTTCAGTCAGTGGAGATGAAGGGGAGGGATTAGACAAAATAAGTGCCTTTGAACAGGGTGTGGTAGTAGGTGCCAGGCGCACCGGTTTGTGTCAAGAACTGCAAAGCTGTTGGGTTTTTCACGCTCAACAGTTTCCCGTGTGTATCAAGAAAGGTCCACCACCCAAAGGACATCCAGCCAACTTGACACAACTGTGGGAAGCATTGAAGTCAACATGGGCCAGCATCCCTGTGGAACACTTTCGACACCTTGTAGTCCATGCCCCAACCAATTAAGGCTATTCTGAGGGCAAAAGGGGGGGAAGTATTAGGAAGGTGTTCCTAATGTTTGGTGTACACAGTGTATATAGAAACCTAAGCTAGTGTATGTCTGTGAGAGTGCAGCTCTTGACAGTTCCTCCTCACCTCCTTGTATGACACACTGGGTCAGAGGATCCTCCTCATCACCAACCTGACGAGCATTCCTCCTTCAGAGGGAGGGAATCAAAAAAGACATAATGTTAGATAAGAGTATGTACTAAATGTGAGTATTCATGTTCACATGCCTATGTGGATATGAGTAGGGCAGGCTTATAGCTACATGTGTTGGATGAGTGAGTACTGGGTATATGAACGGAAGCTGGCATGTCATAGACTTAAAAAGAAAACAACTTTAATTTTCACTCCATTTAAACTTCACGTTTAGTTTACAACGTCATGTTTAGTAATATAACTGTGGGAAGTGCTAGGTTGACAATGTATGTGTTGGCTCATAAATGGGTTAAGTGTGAGCTGAGCGGGCCAACCTGCGTGCGATGGGCATGAAGGGGCTGCAGGCGTGTCCATCCCAGGTGCAGTAGGGATCTCTGGCCAGGCAGCACTCGGCACAGGCCTGGCCGTACAACTCACACTGGAACAGAGCCAACTGGGCCACACCCTCTGCAGAACCCACAAACAGCCACTGCTGTAGCCACGCACGCACAAAGAAAACAGAGAAGAGAGACATTCAGATCATTCCAACGTGGCTCAGAGAGCAGCAGCCACAACCACCAGTTGTTTCATGCCTGCGCTGATTCACACGTTCAACGTTCACATAAGACTGAGACTGACTGCTACAGAGCATGTTTACTGGTGTGTGTGTAGACTCCCTATCTCAGTGTGAGCCAGGCCTCATCCTCGGTGGTTACCATAGCAACTGGTGATGAAGCTCTCCTTGTAAAGATATAAGGTGGAGAGATGACTGTGTGGGGGGGAGGGGTCATTATTACCTTTTTCTTGGACAGTGTCATGGTAGTCACAGGTGACTTGTGCTGTGGGGGGAGAGGGGAAAACATGTTCGAGTAAAACCGAGGACAGACGACACAACAGATGGAAAAGTAAGGATACAACGTTGTACCTGGAAGACCTGCAGCTGCTCCAGGGTGACCTCCTGGGAGACACCGTGTTCTTTAGGGAGGTGGATAGACTTCAGCACCTGGCCGGAGTCTGCAACACAGAGGACACTCCTGCTTGTAATGTACTCAAACACACGCGCGCACACACACACACGTATACACACACACACACACTCACAAAACCTCTTCCCGCACACACACACCTGTCCCGATGAACAGGACGTCATACTGTCCATCCACGGCCTCTACTCGTTCCACCAGCAGCCGGCTGAACTTGTAGTGCACTCCCACCCTGACCAACAAGGGGCGCCCTCCCAGCGGAAGCACCGCCTCCTGCAGCAGAGGGTGGGTACGGCTGAAGAAGATGACGTCATCGGGGTACTCCCGGGTAGAGCTGTAGCTACCGTATGTGCTGCTGGGACACTGGAGGGAGAGAGCGAGAGTTGTATTGGCATCAAGCATTCGAAGCCATGGATGGAGTCGGACATAATATGGTTAGAGTTGGGTTTAAGTTAAGGTTGAGAAGAAAATAGTTGGCCCATTGTACTAGAGTTGTTGTTGAGCTAGAGTTGGGTCAAAGACAGTGCTTGCATTCCTTTTTAATTGGCAGAGAGCCTCGTCCTCAGCACATTTAGTATTACATGATGAATCAGAAAATGGTGAGTAATGATGGACGGGGAATGACAACTCATTAGAAGGGAACTTACTGTGCCAGGTCTTGGGTAGGGGATCTTTCCTGTGTACTCGGCCCACTTGTACTGTGGTCCCTCCTTATGGTAGAAGTTTCCTTTGTATGCCCGGACCACGTCCTGCATGCGGTACACACACACCGCTGAGCCATTCAGAATGTCACTGTGGGGAAGAGAAGGTAATTGCCTGTCAATCAACTGTAAAACACAATGAAACTCACACAGCAAGTCTGTTATGTGTCTGCTATCATCTATTACTACAGACAGTACTGTCTGTTGTCTGTATGTCACACAGCAAATTATCTAGTGTTAAATCAACACTGAGAGTGTTACATTTAACACTGGTCCAGTGTCTATTAGGGTCCACACTTTTCAGTGTCAAATTAACACAGTACTTAGTGTAAAGCATTATTTGCATATTTCCCAGTGTGCCTTTCGAGTGAATTGTAGAGTTACCACCCATGACTGTATTTGTTAGTGACAGAGACATGGTTGTTGCATTCATCCATTTTTCTGTCCTGTGGCCTTCACCATGTGAGATCCTAAGCGAATCTGTTTTAATAAATGTTTTATTATTCAAGACAATAAAATACATATTTCAAAAGGTCTTATTTTGAGGGCCCAGTTTTACCCTAATACAGTGGCCTAAAACCCCTGGGTTACAGGCCACCTCAGGCCTACAAGTCACATTATGCTGGCTTGCAAAGTGATGTGTAATTCCTATTGGAACCACGTCAGAGTGGCTATATCCAACATTGAGCATTTTCATTCATCAGCAACCTGCATTCAGAATGACTGCCAGGTTGTGAAGACTAAGATATGAGATTACCTAAATCATCTAAACTGGAACAACCATTTCAGTAACGGTACAATAAGTCCAAGGAACAGATTGGACTATCTTATGAAAAAATGTTATTTATATTGAATGCCATAATATTAATTAATCAATCAATATACATGCAAAAACATAGATATTGAAACAAACAATTACAAAAAAATGAACCAGCTATAAAGCATGCTGCGAAATATGATAATTTTGGGCGTGGCTTTGGTTGAACACTGGTTATTAACACCAACACTGGGCTTATTTTACACCAGTTAGTGTTCATTTAACACTTCCATAGGTCATTTAAAACCTGAATCAACACAAGAAATGTTACACTGAAAAATCAACAGTAGGTAACACCGGCCAATTTGCTGTGCGTCAGTATACTGATGGGGTGTGTGTCAAAGCTTGCGTGTCTCAACCCTGATTCCGGATCAGATCAGTCTTCACTGAAGCCAATGATTATCATCAGGATAGGGATGCTCCCATACCACCATCAGTCATACTACCATCCGCAGTGAAATATAGTGTCACAGATTCCATGATTGCAGATTTCTAAATGCATATTTTACAAGTGAAACCCCACCCAGATACGGTCAACCCCAGAGCCCTCTCCACCACATGGCCCTTAGCCCACATGCTGCCAGAGCCTGGTTTACTGGGCTATTCCCAGAACCTCCCAGAACCTCCACACTAATCACACAACCCAGAGAGAATGTGCCATTGCAGACAATGCACTTTCTCTGTCTCTTTGTCTCTCTCTCTCTCTTTCACACACACACACACACACACACACACACACACACACACACACACACACACACACACACACACACACACACACACACACACACACACACACACACACACACAACGCCCCCCCCCCCCCCCCCCCTTGGGCCAATCAGACAATTATGTAAATTACGGATCTCTATGTCAAGACACATCATTCACCCAAGTTTCATCAAAATCGGGCAAAGGGTGTCTAAGATAGCAACATAACCTGAAAGGCCGCTCAGCAAGGAAGAAGCCACTGCTCCAAAACTGCCATAAAAAAGCCAGACTACGGTTTGCAATTGTACATGGGGACAAAGATCGTACTTTTTGGAGAAATGTCCTCTGGTCTGATGAAACAAAAATAGAACTGTTTGGTCATAATGACCATCGTTATGTTTGGAGGAAAAAGGGGAATGCTTGTAAGCCGAGGAACACCATCCCAACCGTGAAGCACGGGGGTACCAGCATCATGTTGTGGGGGTGCTTTGCTGCAGGAGGGACTGGTGCACTTCACAAAATAGATGGCATCATGAGGGAGGAAAATTATGTGGATATATTGAAGCAAAATCTCAAGACATCAGTCAGGAAGTTAAATCTTGTTTGCAAATGGGTCTTCCAAATGGACAATGACCCCAAGCATACTTCCAAATTTGTGGCAAAATGGTTTAAGGACAACAAAGTCAAGGTATTGAAGTGGCCATCACATAGCCCTGACCTCCATCCTATAGAACATTTGTGGGCAGAACTGAAAAAGCGTGGGCGAGCAAGGAGGTCTACAAACCTGATTCAGTTACACCAGCTCTGTCAGGAGGAATGGGACAAAATTCACCCAACTTATTGTGGGAAGCTTGTGGAAGGCTACCCGAAACGTTTGACCCAAGTTAAACAATTGAAAGCCAATGCTACCAAATACTAATTGAGTGTATGTAAACTTCTGAACCACTGGGAATGTGATGAAAGAAATAGAATCTGAAATAAATCATTCTCTCGAATTATTCTGACATTTCACATTCTTAAAATAAAGTGGTGATCCTAACTGACCTAAAACAGGGAATTTTTACTCAGATTAAATGTCAGGAATTGTGAAAAACTGAGTTTAAATGTATTTGGCTATGGTGTATGTAAACTTCCGACTACGATAGTCGGAAGTTTTCCGACACACGATACGTTGAAGTGAGTCCTGCCCATCACCGGCAGCTAAAACCTCATTTTGTACGTGTCACTCGACACTCTCTCTCCTCCTCCACTGACGATACTGTCTGCACGCACTAGAGTATCTAACGTCCTGCTTAGCATATCTTTGCTCTGCTGTGCACCTTGGAAGGAACCAGGGTACTCTTTGCCTGGTCCGGTCAGTGTGCCCCCTCTGCAAAATACGGCTGACAGATCTTTATATATAAATACTGATGATTAAACGTGGGATTAAAAATGAAGTTTAGTCATTCATTTAACATCTGAATTTAAAAACAGGACAAATCTGAGGAGGCACGTGGCCTTGTGCCCCCTATGGGCATGACGGCTTCTGCAAACACACCTGCACGCACACGCACACACACACTTTCTCCCTCTCTCCTAACCCACAGCATGTATTACACAAGCCGCTAGTCACTCGCCAGGCAGCCAAACCGAACACAAACTACTGTCACAATAAAACACTGTACAACTCAACACAACGTACAACAGAAATATGCCGCCCCATACAAAAGTAACGATTTAAAGCGTTTGTGCGTCATTGTCACGGTCTCATAACTGCTTTACATCAGCGAATCCCTCAGTGGCAGCTCTGGGATACACAAACAATGCTAAATATCTGGTAACACTTTACCTTAGTCTGGGCACCCCTCATCTATGCATTCCTAAATGCCTTATAACAGCTACATGAGACTTACATAACATCAGCCATGGAAAACAAATGACTATTCCAATGACAGTGGGGTTGTGGTGAACTGTGTGCCCGGAGGCTGGCTTACCTAGATGTGGTGAAGAGGCCGTAGATCAGAGGGTTCTTCTTGTCCTTTCCATCATGGAGGATAAAGATGTCCTCTGGAAGGAGAAGAGATGGGACACATGACTTAGGTAATAGACTTTTGTCACACTGATTATAGGGCTGATTTGCAGTAAAAAAGTGACATAACAGAGTATGAGTTTGTGGTAGGGTTGTGTGAGTTTTCTCTCTCTATCCGTGCGTGCGTGTGCGTGCGCATGTGTGTATGTGTGTGTGTGTGTTTGTGTGTGTGTGTGTGTGTGTGTGTGTGTGTGTGTGTGTGTGTGTGTGTGTGTGTGTGTGTGTGTGTGTGTGTGTGTGTGTGTGCGCGCACGCGCAGTGGTGTACTTATGAAAAAGGAGATTGTTCTGTCAGGTTTGAATAATATAAGGAATTTCATGCATAGCATTTCCTTTTCCTTTTTCCTTTTACTTAAGTATGACAATTGAATACTTTCTCCACCACTGTACCCAAACACTGAGATTGTTGTTCCAGTTTAGATGGTTTAGGTACTTTCGTTTGTAAAATCTTTCACCAAGTAGTCATTCTGAGTGGCGGTTGTGAGTGATAAAAAATTCAAATTGTTGGATATCCTCCTGGATTCCGATAGGACTTACTAATCACTTTGCAAACCAGTGTGTTGTGACTTGCGTGTCTGATGTGGCCCATGTGCCAGGATTCAGACCACAATGTCGAGGATAACTAGGCCATAACTGAAGGCCTTAAGAAATGTATAATATGTGGTCATAAAGATTTTACTTTGAATTGAAACACATTCACTTAGATAGTCACTTGGTGATTTTTGAATTTAAGGACCCCTTCAGGTATCAAAACAATATATTAAAACATTTATTTGAGGAAACATTGAATTTGGTCTTACTGCTTTTAGCGCATAGAAATGCATTGAATAACAGATCCAAACACGGAAAAACAAATAGTCAAAAATGAAATCAAAAGGAAGTCTGACTTAAAATGGTTGTCCTCTATCTGACAGATAAGAAAGACCAGGAAATTATTGTATTTTTTACCCATATTTAACAAAACCTTTTGGGCACTCAACTACTTCACTATAAAGTGGTCATTCATTAATTAAACTGGTACCGGGCAAACTGGTACTGGGCTTCCTTCAGACGAGTCTTGTGAGGCTTGTGGGAGTCCTAGAGCGAAACCAAAATGTACTTGTTCGTGAGAGTCTCACCTTTCCATAGAAGGGTCATATTAGTGTGTAGCGATAACTGTTCGGATGCTACAGATGTGCTCGTGAGAAAACCAATTTTCGGGATGTCTCATGGTCTGACAAACGCCGACCACTGTAGCTCGGCCACCTTCCACTGCAGATGCGGAAGGCCGCCATTGGCCGATGTGGTGGATTGAGACGCAGCCCATGCAAAAAAAACTGATCTCTCTAGTTTAAACAGAGGGATTTTGATGGGGATTTGTGTATTATGCTAATTCGATTTACGCGGGGAGCGCGGACATTGACTTTAGGGTTCACGTGTTTAAAAACATGTTCACGCTGTGCCGTGTTTTTATTCAAATTCTAAATGCAGAAAAGTGTTTAGTTATGGGCTCCCGAGTGGCGTAGCGGTCTAAGGCACTTCATCTCAGTGCAAGAGGTGTCAATACAGTCCCTGGTTTGAATCCAGGCTGTATCACATCTGGCCGTGATTGGGAGTCCCATAGGGCAGCACACAATTGGCCCAGCGTCGTCCGGGGTAGGCCGTCATTGTAAATAGGAATTTGTTCGTAACTGACTTACCTAGTTAAATGAAATAAAAATGAAATGTGTTCAGATCCTAAAAACGTGGTTTTACAATGTAGGCGCTAAAGTTCCGGAGCCTGTCTTTAAGGTATCTTTACTTTTACTCAAGTATGATGATTACTTTTTCCATCACTGAGTGTGTGTGTGTGTGTGCGTGCGGGCCAGCATTAAGGCGCGTGAGAGTGAATAAGTGTGTGTTCAAGTGTGTTCACATGCGCGCGTGTGTGTGTTCCTAATGCCGTTTGGTGTGATGGTACGGCTGAGTGAGCCAGTTTAATGAATCCCAGGCAGTAATATCCCATCTCAGTGTGAGAGCTGGAGACGAGCTGATCCTCCATGACCAATCCTCATGTAGCAGCCCTCCCTGCCACGCAGCCAGGCCTCTCTGCCTGTCTGTCCCCTAAGGCCCCCGCACTGTCCTCTATCCCTTCCCCACGACACAGATCAACTACTGACCAAATACATGACACGTGTACATGTACACATACAAGACATGGATATGTACACGCACACAGTACACGCGATACACGAACACACATGCATAGACACGCACGCAGGAACGCACGCGCACATTAACACATGAACGGACAAACGCAAAGCCCACACACACACACAGTATGTATGGTGGGCTTGTATTTGAGGTGTGGGACACAGTAAAGCGTATTATTACTCTTACATTCCTCTTGTTCCTGCTGCTTCATGTGGTCTAGATGGGATCAGACTGGTGGAAATCTCATCACACGCACGCACGCACGCACGCACGCACGCACGCACGCACGCACGCACGCACGCACACACACACACACACACACACACACACGCACACACACACACACACACACACACACACACACACACACACACACACACACACACACACACACACACACACACACACACACACACACACACACACACACACACACACACACACACACGAGAATGCAAAGAGTGTGGAAAGCTGTCACCAAGGCAAAGGATGGCTACTTTGAAAAATCTCAAATCTAAAACACTTTTTTGGTTACTACATGATTCCATGTGTGTTATTTCATAGTTTTGATGTCTTCACTATTATTCTACAATGTAGAACATAGTCCAATAAAGAAAAACCCTTGAATGAGTAGGTGTGTCCAAACTGCACACACACAACGTTGCACACATACACACACTGCAGCACGCACACAAATGCCGCCGCATTGCCCAGGGCACAACACACAGCAGAGGACTCTGGGTACACCATGCTGCAGAGGCTCTGCTCTCACTCTCTCTCTCTCTCAAACCCTCCCTAGAATGCATAAACTTTTTCCTACATTATACTTCTCCCTTTGTTCGTTATCCAACACATCTTCATCCTACTTTCTCTCTCTTTCTCTCTCTCTCTCTGTCTGAACGACCATCTTCCGTTTATCTCTCAAATCCACCTTTTGAAGTCTCTCCTCCAATTACATTGCTTTGTCTTTCACTTTGTCCTCCCAACCCTCTCGTTCTTTCTCTCTCTCTTTGTCTGTGTCTCATCTTCTCTCCCGAGGGCTCTACTTGTGTCAGTTCCTCTAAACAAAAAGATCTGTTCCCCCGGTGGGAGATATCCTTGTCTTGCCCACACCCCTCCAGCTCTAGCCCCTATCTTCCCCAGCCTTATCCCAGAAAATAACCTTCTCCTCAACTCTCCACCCCTCCTATTCCCTCATCCGAGCTAGGCCATCTAGGGACTAGGATGTGGGCGCACACAGCGACACACACACATATACACTCACCAACTTCCTCTAAATCATTGAAATCTATAAACCCCGAACTCCTCAAGACTTTGTTGTCCTCTGCTTCGGTCTAACCTAAACTTTGTGGTCAAACAGTTAGTGTCTCCCGGTCCAAACTGATGGTATGACTGTCCTGAATAACAACACAGTAACACGCCAGGGAATTCCATCTCTCCTGGCTTTATACGTCTGTTTATGGGCTTCTGGCCAGATACGCCCTTCAAATGTTTCCAACTGATGAACACATTCAAAAGACATTTTAGATATCTATATGTAGGCCTATTAAAACACAAACATTTTTACTATACTCCGATACTCTGAGAGCTTCGCTAACAAGCAGTGGTGGAAAAATAATCCAATTGTCATGCTTGAGTAAAAGTAAAGATAAGTTAATAGAAAATGACTCAAGTAAAAGTGAAAGTCACGCAGTAAAATACTACTTGAGTAATAGTCAAAGTATTTGGTTTGAAATATACTTAAGTATCAAAAGTCAAAGTAAAAGTATAAATCATTTCACCTTCCTTATATTAAGCAAACCAGACGGCACGATTTTTTTAATTTTTAATTTACGGATAGCCAGGGGCACGCTCCAACACGAAGCATTTACGTTTAGTGAGTCCACCAGATAGTAGGGATGTAGGGAGGGATGACCAGAGATGTTCTCTTGATAAGTGCGTGAATTTGACCATTTTCCTGTCCTGCTAAGCATTCAAAATGTAACGAGTACTTTAGGGTGTCACGAAACTGTATGGAATAAAAAGTACATTATTTTCTTTAGAAATGTAGTGGAGTAAAAGTAAAAGCTGGCAAAAATATAAATAGTAAAGTACAGATACCCCCCAAAAAGTACTTAAGTAGAACTATATTTACTTAAGTACCTTACACCACTGCTAACCATGTCTCTCATAAGCTTTCAATCAAAGACTACAGTTGGTAACACTTTATTCTGACTGTAGGAGGATTAGGAACTAATGTATTCAATAAGTACTGATGGTTGAGTGCTCCAGACTGTAAACAATCCCTTTCACCTGTACAAACACTGATGACCTGCCAGGATAGTGGCTCTTGTTAAAGTTGACACCCAAATATTCTTGTAGAAGTTCCGGCATCGATAACAGCCTGGCCTTCAACATGAGGGACCCGGGCCCGAACAAGGCGCTCATGCGATTCGTAGTGTTTCTGGCCGACGGAGCGTGCCGTAAACACAACACCGGCGGCATTCTTGGGCTGATGGGATCTTTTCAGTTGCAACGTGTCCCGGGGCAGGTTGTTGTGTGGGGATGTTTACGTTCATCTTCCTACTCACTGTCCTGGCTGAGACGGGTTGGACAGGGAGTTGTCTGTGTGTGATGTGTGTATGTTTGTGTTTGTGTGTATGTTTGTGTGTGTGTTTGTTTGTTTGTGTGTGTATGTGTTATGATGTGTGTGGTTCACTTTGCCTCAGTATAACCCCAGAGGGGGGGGGGGGGGGGGGGTATTGTTTATTTTACTGGCTGGTTGTGTTTACAGAAACAGATGTGATAAGGGAACGGTCCTGTCTCTCGGTCTCGCTTCTAGCGAGGCCAACTACTGATCACATCACTGACTGATACTCTATGGCCCATAAAACTAGCGATGAGAGAGTGCATGCACAAGCATAGACACACATGTACACACAGACACACAAACACACACAGACTTGAAAAACGGGAGATCCCAGAAAGGGTAGTGCTAGACCCTTAAATGCTCTCTAATAGAGACTTCATAGTAGTTGCCAGGGCGACTAGTGCTGAAGTACTACAAAGGCAGAGCCGGGTAAAGGGACAGGGCTGCTGGTCACCGTGGTAACAGAGTGGAATACCACAAGCCAGGGTG
The DNA here is from genome assembly GCF_045679555.1 of Salvelinus alpinus. NCBI lineage: Eukaryota > Metazoa > Chordata > Actinopteri > Salmoniformes > Salmonidae > Salvelinus > Salvelinus alpinus. The sequence continues at coordinate 7,080,174 of NC_092113.1, read as the reverse complement.
GAGTGGAGTTATGCTGGCTGCATGATCAGAAACACTAAGCTTTCTGTAGGCCAAACATAGACTCTTCACTTCTACATACAGTGCCCTCAGAATGCATTTGATACCGCTTGACTTATTCCACATTATGTTGTGTTACAGCCTGAATTCAAAAACTGATTAAATCCATTTTTTTCTCACCCATCTACATATAATACCCCATAATGACAAAGTGAAAACATGTTTTTATACATTTTAGCACATTTGTTGAAAATGAAATACAGAATACAAAAGTATTCACACCCCTGAGTCAATCATTTGTAGAACCACCTTGTGTGGCGATTGCAGCTGTGAGTCTTTTTGGGTAAGTATCCTAAGAGCTTTGCACACCTGGATTGTACAATATTTTCCCATTATTATTTTTAAAATTCTTCAAGCTCTGTCAAGTTGATTGTTGATCATTGCTAGACAGCCATTTTCAAGTCTTGCTGTAGATTTTCATGCCGATTTAAGTCAAAACGGTAACAAGGCAACTCGGAGCATTCAATGTCGTCTCTGTAAGCAACTCCAGTATATATGTGGCCTTGTGTTTTAGGTTATTGTTCTGCTGAAAGGTGAATTTGTCTTCTAGTGTCTGTTGGAAAGCAGACTGAACCAGATTTTCCTCTACGATTGTGCCTGTGCTTATAACTGTATTCCGTTTATTCCGATGACAAGCATACCCATAACATGATGCAGCCACCACCATGATTGAAATTATGAAGAGTGATTCTCAGTGATGTTTTGGATTTGCCCCAAACCAAACACTTATTTATTCAGTGCAAAAAAGTAAAAAATGTCCTTGCCAAATTTTTTGCACTATTACGTAATAACCTTTTACTGCAGTGGGCTAAATCAGGGTCACACAGAGTGTTTATTGGTAGTCTTAAACAAATCTATTTTGAAACAGAAGTATACACCTCACACACATGGTTATGGACTTAAAAATAGAAGACACCTTCACCATGTCAGATATCGAGTTGTAATGTATTAAGTTAGAATTTGAATCTCAATATTACACGTTATATACATCACAGAAGACTGAAATATAACAAAACCGTTTGACATAGAAGCACCGGATTTTCGGCAGCTTGTTTATTAATTCTGAAATTCTGAAAAATATGAATAACATTCAACCCATGAGGCAACTAGGTTTGGCTATGTGCCTTGTTACAAACAGGAAGCATGTTTTGTTATATTTCTATTCTGCACATGCTTCCTTCTTTTCACTCTGTCATTTAGGTTAGTATTGTGGAGTAACTACAATGTTGTTGATCCATCGTCAGTTTTCTCATATCACAACTCATGGTGAAATACCTGAGCTGTTTCCTTCCTCTTCGGCAACTGAATTAGGAAGCAGTCGAAGGTCGCATGTCTCTTTGTACTGGCTGAGTGTATTGATACACCATCCAAAGCCCAATTAATAACTTCACCACGCTCAAAGGAATATATTCAGCGTCTGCTTATATTTGTACACATCCACCTATCAGTGGTGTCCTTCTTTGCGAGGCATTGAAAAACCTCCCCTGGTCTTTGTGGTTGTATCTGTGCTTGAAATTCACTACTCGATTGAGGGACCTTACAGTTAATTATGTGTGTGGGGTACAGAGATGGGGTAGACCTCACAAAACCATTTTAACCACTATTATTGAACACGGAATGAGTCCATGCAACTTATTATGCGATTTGTCAAGCACATTTTAACTCCTAACTTATTTAGGCTTGTCACAACAAAAGGTTTGAATACTTATTGGCTGAAGACATTTCAGCTTACCATTTTTAATTCATAAAAATAAATAAAACACACTAACAAAATTCCACTTTGATATTATGGGGTATTGTGTGTAGATCAGTGACACAACATGTCAATTGAATAAATGTTTTAACCAGGCTGTAACACAGCAACATGTTGATAAAGTGAAGTGGTGTGAATACATTCTGAAGAGGCACCGTAGCTGCTGTAGGGCCAATACAGTCTATACAATATCCATTCCCTCCTCCACTGCTGTCTTACTGAGATTCAACACCATTCACCTATGGAATGTCTGTTGAACTTTAGTGCGATTGTTTGTGTTTCACTTGGTGAATTGATGCTCATGGTCAGTGAGCTTATGGTCATGTGTGTGTGGTCACTGGTCAGTAAGAGCGAGGTAAAGTTGATAGTTCATACTCACGTAGTTGGTCAAAGTGAGTCTGTATCCCGTCGGGTCCAGGGATAGAGCACACGATACGTGCCTTCTGGAAGGTGCTCCACTTGTTCACCAGACTCCGCTGGCCCCCGATGTCATTCTGTACACACCCAGATTAGAATAGATGTCACTATCGACATAGACAGCAACCGTGATGGTAAGACGATAAACAAACACACATATACAGGCACATCGATAAACACACAAGTGGACGTGCTCATTTTACGTGTACACACACACACACACACACACACACACACACACACACACACACACACACACACACACACACACACACACACACACACACACACACACACACACACACACACACACACACACACACACACACACACACACACACACACACACACACACACACACACACACACACGTACTTTGGTACCAGTACACACAGGCACGTAGAGATCCTTACCTTGCAAACACGCGCCACTCTGGAGTACAGCACCTTCCCAGCAGCCCCCTCTGCCTCCTGAGCGCGCTCAGTGAAGAACACGTACACCTTATCATCCTCTGGGTTATCAGTCTCCGCCATCCAGGCCACCTTAACAAACTGGGCATCTGACAGAGAGCGAGAGAGAAGAGAGATTTTACAATTTAGACGGAGAGGGAGAGAAGTAGAGAGAGAGGGTGTGAAAAATATGTTTACAAATGAGAGAGAATGAGGGGAAATATTTTGATGAGTAAGAGTGAAAGAGAGAACAAAGATAAATGATTGAGTTTTTATTGTTTAATTTATACACTTCCTTACCCTGCAGCCAGGAGGAATCGTACTGCTCGGTGCGGATCACATGACGACTGCCCAGGCTGCGGAAGAAGGCAGAGTCTCGACTCATGAAGTCAGATGAGATCCCAGCATACAGCTCCCCATCTGGACACGGATACAGAAAAACACATTATCCAACACACTATATAGGCGTACCCATGGAAAAAGCACAAACACGTCATTATCGAAGGGCTTTCTGGGATGTGCTTTGGCATATGATTGCTGTAAATAATTGTGTTAGCTAGCATACACCGATGTCATGGTCACATAAGCCACGGCTAACACAGTTGTCTTCATGCTACAGATTTTGCCATCGACAGCCATCATCACTGTTAAGTCCTGCACAACTAACGTGCTGTTTCCTATTTAACAACAGCAGAAATAAATGATGCTCAACTGGGACCACTGGCCGAAGTTATTTCTTTTGTGAAAACACAACGCATGGAGAGTACATTATACATCTGTTACACTGGACGTACACCTATAAGGACATCAAACAGGTCTTCGTATTAGTATGAACTCACTCACACACAAGCCATTTGCTCACAGACATACTGTGTGTGATCTTACCAATAATGGCCGAGGCAGTTCTCTGGTGCGGATCATATGGACACTTTCCCTTCCCGCATTCAGTCTGTCCAAATGATAGAGTTTGTTGCTCCGACTGCCAAAGAAACAGAATTGAATAGACACAATTTAAACACTCTACACACATACACACACATGCACTCACTCACGCATGGACACACACTACTGCCACATGACCAGGGGAAGACTGACCATCCACATGACCATTACGGGCAAATGCCAGATGGGCTTGTCAATGTTTAGCCAGTGGCCATGTCTGTCTTGTTTTTTTTTAACGTAAAATTATCATTATCTGGCGAATAATGGGGGCGTCAAGAAAAACATTTAAATGGTCCGGGGTGTTCAAAATGCCAGGGGACGATTTTTGGTCCCAGTCCACCCCTGCACATAACTCATGTACAGTACAACTCTAAAACTCTCCCAGACTTGTGTATTAAGGAGGCAGTAATCTCTGTAAATATTTGGGTGAAAAATTTGTGAAATGCAATGCGAGGGAGGCAGCGCCGCTGGCCTCTCAAAGCATCGCGTCCCCTCGTGTCCTTGCTCAGGAGTCTAAGCCCCTTTCATGGGTTTCGCACCTTCTCCCAGAAACACAGACACCAGCACACATGGGGACCTGAAGACAGTGTGTGAGAAAGTGAAAGAAGAAAGAGAAAGAGGAAGAGCACGGGAGTTTAGCTAAGAATCGTTGAGACGTGGGGCAAACACTCGGAGGCATAGGATAGGCAGGCATCGGGGTATAGGGGTACACAGTTCAGTACACATAGTAGGTGTAGCAACAGATAGCGCAGCTATAGGGGCAGACAGCTAGGCCTTTAGTCAGACAGAACACACAGGTATAGGATGTATGTAGGACAGATGTAGAAGGACAGAGAGAGAAAGCTTGAGATAGGCATCCGTTTTCCTCAATATATTCCTGGGGGACCCCCGGGTGTACGCATGTTGGGTGAGGAAGGAGTGTGTGTGTGTGTGGCTTTACCTTGAGGAAGACGGCGGTAGGGATGAAGGCACAGCGAGGGTTGAAGGCTCCCGTTCCACACACATACAGGTGGGTCTGGTTGTAGGGCTGCAGCACTCGCAGGAAATTAGCGCACTCCAACTGTAGAGGGGGATTGGAGTTAGGAGTGTGTGTGTGTGTGTGTGTGTGTGTGTGTGTGTGTGTGTGTGTGTGTGTGTGTGTGTGTGTGTGTGTGTGTGTGTGTGTGTGTGTGTGTGTGTGTGTGTGTGTGTGTGTGTGTGTGTGTGTGTGTGTGTGTGTGTGTGTGTGTGTGTGTGTGTGTCTATACCGGTAACCCCTCACCTCCCGGTCCTTTCCAGCCATCAAACACTCTTGGACCCGGTCTGGACTTGCTGGCCAGTAGAGCTGAAAAAGGAAGAGACAGTATAGTTGTCATGCCACCATGATGATCTGGTATCATGCCACCATGATGATCTGGTATCATGCTACCATGATGAGGTGATATCATGCCACCATAGATGACTAACCTCCACAGCATGTCCACTGAGTTAGTCATTTAGAGGCCGTAGCAGAGATCACGTGATAAGATAAAGATGTTTTTTTCTTTCTTCATTTCAGCTTTTGATTTTTAAAGCTCCAGTTACTGATAAGCATACACCCATTAAGACTGTTAGAACTGCTAATTCCCCGTGGATTGATGAGGGATTGAGAAATTGTATGGTTGAGAGGGACAAGGCAAAAGGAATGGCAAATAAATCTGGCTGTACAGCCAATTGGCAAACGTACTGTAAAAAGAGAAATTATGTGACTAAACAAAAAAAAGAAGAAGAAATTGTACTACGAAAACAAAAGGTACATTTTATAAACGATGATTGTACAGAATGTGGAGTACCTTCAGTTGGCCAAAAGGCAAACTTAGCTTCATCCTTCATTGAACCAGATGGCTCATTCATCACAAAACCCTTTGATATTGCCAACAACTTTAATTACTTTTTAAATGGCAAGATTAGCAAACTTATGCATGACATGCCAACAACAAACTCTGAGCCTTCATATTCATGCTTAACTGACCAAATAATGAAAGACAAGCATTGTAATTTGGAGTTCTGTAAAGTGAGTGTGGAAGAGGTGAATAAAGTATTGCTGTCTATCTATAATGACAAACCACCTGGTTCTGACAACTTCAATGGAAAATGACCGAGGATGCTAGTGGACTATATTGCCACGTATATTCGCCAGCTCTTCATTGTAAGCCTACAGGTACATCAATATCATGAACGGCAGTCTATCCTGGCTCAAAGTAGAGGGGAGATTGACTGCATCACTACTGGTCTTTGTAAGAGGTATTGACACATTAAAATTACCAAACTGTCTGTACAATCAGTTAACACACAGCTCAGACACCCATACACACATGCTACCAGGGGTCCAGAACAGAGGCTAGGGAATGCACAGTACTATACAGAGCCATGACTACAGGGAACTCTCTCCCACCTCAGGTAACTCAAACTAGCAATACATGTATTTTATTTATTTTTATTTAACCTTTATTTAACTAGGCAAGTCAGTTAACTCTTAACCCTTTTTTCAATTTTCGCCTAAAATGACATACCCAAATCTAACTGCCTGTAGCTCAGGCCCTGAAGCAAGGATATGCATTTTCTTGGTACCATCTGAAAGGAAACACTTTGAAGTTTGTGGAAATGTGAAAGGAATGTAGGAGAATATAACACATTAGATCTGGTTAAAGATAATACAAAGAAAAAAACGACATTTTTTTTTGTACCATTTAGAATGATCCAATGAACAATTGCATTTCTGTTCAAAATTTAGCATCAAGACTGGCCAAATGTGCCTAATTTGTTTATTAATAACTTTTCATGTTCAAAACTGTGCACTCTCCTCAAACAAAGGCATGGTATTCTTTCACTGTAATAGCTACTGTAAATTGGACAGTGCAGTTAGATTAACAAGAATTTAAGCTTTCTGCCAATATCAAATATGTCTATGTCCTGGGAAATGTTCTTGTTACTTACAACCTCATGCTAATCACATTAGCTCAACCGTCCCGCGGGGGGGACCCACCAATCCGGAAGAAGTTTTAAGAACCAATTCTTATTTACAATGACGGCCTAGGAACAGTGGGTTACTGCCTTGTTCAGGGGCAGAACGACAGATTTTTACCTTGTCAACTCGGGGGATTCGATCTAGCAACCTTTCGGTTCCTGTCCCATCGCTCTAACCACTAGGCTACCTGCCACCCCATACATGTGTATGATGCACAAAGTTCGTATATGACGATATGCTTTACTTCCGCCTGTACCCCAGGAATAGTAGCTGCTGCCTACGCAACACCTAACGGGGATCCTAATTAAATAGTAAATGCTATCACTGAATACCAGAGGGGGGAGTAGACTGGGCGACCACCAGCATTCTCACTGGGCATATATAAACCCACCATCTGTGACGAATACCATGTCTTGGATGGGAGTTTTATATAACTAGTTCTATGCTCTGTCACATGGACAAAGATGTGGAAATGCATAGACCCGACACTAATCCCTGTGCAACATGCAATTCAATTAGCGAAGGACTGAAAAGGAACTGGATAAAAAAAAGTAAAGGAAGAGAGGGAGGATATGGAAAAGGAGAGAAATTAGGATGATGCTGGTAGTGGACATGGGTAAATAGAGAGTTGGAGAGAGTGGTCACATTTGCACATAGAGAGACACACACACACACAAACACACACGCCCGCACACGCACAGCTCTTCCGTCCTTGTGTGTGATGTGGGCTGGCGGTGAGGGACTCATGCAATAGGAATGCCTGAGGGGTTGGTTGATCAGAGGATGGTGTTATTAGTGGGAGCATAGCGCTCCAGTCAATCTCCTGCCAGGCAGAAATCGGAACAGGGGTGACCTTAGAATGAAACCCTCACTTATACAATACGGGGCTATTCCCGTCTGGGAAAGAGTCTGAGAGAGAGAGAGTCCCTGTGTAAATGTGTGTCTATGTGTATTGGAATGAAAGTCTGAGCGGGAGGAAATGGAAAGGGAGAGGAACGAGAGGCTGTGATTGGTAGTGGGCACGGGTACATACGGTAGAGAGGTGGAGAAGTGTGATGATCGCTGTGTATTACAGGTGGTGTTAGTCTGAAAGAGAGGGATTGAGAGACACAGGAGGCTTGATGGAAAGAGGGAGGGGACGCTGGACAGCTGGCGGTGGCTTACTCCTCCGTATTCTGGTTACCATCAATTTGAGCGTAGTTATCCCTCTACATTAATTTCTCCATGCACACTGGACAACCAACAGTGACTGACAGTCATCCAGCCATCTAACATCTATTCTCTCACAAGATTCTCTGGGTTACGGTGAAAACCAGCTAGGAGTTAACGTTTTCCTAACTGAGGAGTGGAGCTGGATCAATACATGTGTTCATGGGAGTGTAAGTGTGGGTAAGTAATTGTGTTGAATCCATTACCCGTTCTTTCACACAATCATGCAGACCAGAACCAGACTGTGGTTTGGATAATTGCTTTTCAAATCATCTTTTTTTCAACAAAGTTCTAACAATTATGGTGGTTGTGTCACCAGGACAGCTCAGTACAGCTTGGTTCGGCTCAGTAGTGTGAGAAGCCTATAGAGAGCCAGGCAGTCTGACCTTGCTGGGGTTCTGTGTGATGTCGTCCAGGCTGGTGGACAGCAGGTTGTCCTTCATGGCCACGTAGAGCCGACGGCCATCTTCATCTGGCAGCAGAGAATGCATGTCCCCCGCCGCCAGGGGCAGGGACAGGAGACGGCCATTCTGGACCAGCTCTGAGAGAGAGAGACAAAGAGACAGAGAGACAGAGAGACAGAGAGAGAGAGAGAGAGAGAGAGAGAGAGAGAGAGAGAGAGAGAGAGAGAGAGAGAGAGAGAGAGAGAGAGAGAGAGAGAGAGAGAGAGAGAGAGAGAGAGGAGAGAGAGACAAAGAGAAAAAGACAGAGACAGAGAGACAGACAGAGAGAGAGACAGAGAGAGAGAGACAGAGAGAGAGAGACAGAGAGAGAGAGAGAGAGACAGAGAGAGAGAGACAAAGAGAAAAAGACAGAGACAGAGAGACAGACAGACAGAGAGACAGAGAGAGAGAGACAGAGAGAGAGACAGAGAGAGAGAGAGACAGAGAGAGAGACAGAGAGAGAGAGACAGAGAGACAGAGAGAGAGACAGAGAGAGACAGAGAGAGAGAGACAGAGAGGGAATTGGAGAATTAGGGAATTAGACCAAAGTTCTCAATTGGTACAAAATATATAAACTACTGAACACACTACAATTACTTAGGTTTAAAAATAAGCTCAACTGGACACCTTAATGAGGCAGTGAATGAACTGAGAGAGAAAGCACGCAGGGCATTCTACGCCATTAAAAAGCAAATTCAAATTGAAATACCTATTCAAATTTGCCTAAAACTAATTGAATATGTCATTGA